>NC_136433.1:22272500-22547500 GCF_052849685.1 Lactuca virosa
ACTAGCTCTGACATACACGCATGACTCATCTTCACTTCTTGAGAAACCAAACTCTTTGACCTTCTCATCGAAACAAAGATTCCAACTTCGAGATGCTTGTTTCAATCCATAAATGGATTTCTCAAGCTTGCACACTCTATTGGGGTACTCTGCACTAACAAAACCCTCTGGCTGATTCATGTAAACATCCTCAGCCAACTTTCCGTTAAGGAAAGCGGTTTTGACATCCATTTGCCATATTTCATAATAATGAAATGCAGCAATGGCTAGCATAACCCTAATAGACTTAATCTTTGCTACTGGTGAAAAGGTTTCATCATAATCAATACCCTGAGTCTGAGTAAAACCCTTCGCAACCAGTCGAGCCTTATAAGTGTGCACCTTCCCATCCATGTCGGTCTTCTTCTTGAAGATCCATTTGCACCCGACTGTCTTACGGCCTGGTACATTGTCAACCAAGTTCCAAACTTGATTGTCATACATGAACTGTATCTCGCTGTCCATAGCCTCCTTCCATTTAGCAGACTCCGGGCCTGCCATGGCTTCCTTAACACTGTTAGGTTCATCCAGATTTACCAGTGTACTGTCACTGATAAATGTATCACCTTCCGTAGTAATATGAAATCCATAATAAAACTCAGGTGTGTTCCTAACCCTTGTGGAACGCCTCGGAAGTATAGACTCGTCAGCTGGATCAACAGGAATTTCCTCCTCAGGTTGATTGCTAGTGTCTGAGGTTCCTTCACCAATTGAGTCTTGAATTTCTTCAAGGTCAATTTGCCTCCCATTGTCTCCTTGGTTTATAAATTCTCTCTCTCGAAAGACCCCTCTCCTAGCCACAAAGACCACATTCTCACTGGGTCTGTAGAAGAGGTAACCAAAAGATTTTTGTGGGTAGCCGATGAAAATACACCTTTCACTTCGAGGTTAGAGCTTGTCATGAGTCTCGCGCCTCACGAAAGCCTCGCAACCCCAAATCTTGATATGGTCCAAATTGGGAACTTTCCCAGTCCACATTTCATGAGGTGTTTTGGCAACCTTCTTTGTAGGGACTAGATTAAGGATGTGGGCGGCAGTCTCTAAGGCATACCCCCAAAAAGAGATTGGTAGCGAAGCTCGACTCATCATAGAGTGAACCATGTCCAACAAAGTTCGATTACGCCTCTCAGCTACACCATTCAACTGTGGTGTCCTGGGAGGTGTCAATTATGAGACAATCCCACACTCCTTAAGATAGTCGAGGAACTCAGTACTAAGATACTCACCACCTCGATCGGATCAAAGCATCTTAATGTTCCTGACCAATTGATTTTCTACTTCCTGTTTATACTCTTTAAACTTTTCAAAAGTTTCTGACTTATGTTTGATTAAGTAGACATAACCATATCTACTAAAATCATCAATAAAAGTCACATAATAGCGATTAGCATCCCTTGTGGCGGTTTTGAATGGTCCACATACATCAGTATGTATAAGGTCCAACAAACCCTCACCCCTTGCACAAGTACCAGTGAAGGGTGATTTTGTCATTTTTCCAAGTAGACAAGACTCACAACTATCATCCGAGTTGAGGTCGAACGACACCAAGACTCTATCCTTTTGGAGCTGGCCTATGCGTTTCTTGCTTACATGTCCAAGACGACAATACCACAAAGATGCTTTATCCAAGCTAGTAGAAGAATCAATACATAATACATCATTTCCTAAATTATCTACAACCAATACAGCTTCATACACACCATCACAAGGTAATGCTTTAAAATAAAGAACATTATTAAAGAAAGCATTAATACTACCAACTTCATTATCAAAAGAAAAGGTAAAACCTTGTTTGTACAAAGCATGAAAATAAATAATATTCCTCGCCATTTCAGACGAGTACACACATTTATTCAAATCTAACTTTAACCCACTATCTAGCAACAAAGTATAAACTCCAATCTTGGTAATAGGTGTAACCTTATTGTTCCCCATGATTAAGTTTATCTTTCCGTGCTCCACATCCTCACTTCTTCTTAGGCCCTGGAAGTCACAACAGATGTGAATACCACAACCTGTATCAAGAAACCAAGAATTAGAATATGGTGAGTTATTAGACAATATAGTGTAAATACCTGCATGGGATGGTTTCACTTTCCCATCCTTGACATCCTGCAAGTACTTTGGGCAGTTTCGCTTCCAGTGCCCCTTATTTTGACAGTAGAAGCATTCAGCATCCTTAGGGATGATAGAAGGAGTGATAAAACCATCTTTGGTTCCAGATGAGGAGCCTTCAAGGGACTTTCCCTTGGTACCCTTCGAAGGGTGCTTCCTCTTCTTCCCTTTGCCTTGCCCGATAGCCAAAACAGGGGTAGTAGTAGGAGTAGGAGTAGCAACCGACTTATTTTTAAGACCACTTTCGGCAGTCTTCAGAAGTCCTTGAAGCTTACTGAGTGTGACTTCCTCCTTGTTCATGTGGTATGTCATACGAAATTGATCATAACACGAGGGAAAGGAGTGCAAAATGATATGAATTGCCACTCCTCAGGGAAGTTCACATTCAGTTTCATTAGACGATCCACATACCTTTGCATTTTCTGCATGTGGCTCGTGATTGGTTCGCTATCCTTCATACGGGTAGTGATCATGGAGGAGATTATTTCATACCGCTCTTGACGAGCACTCTGATGGTACCTTTCCATCAGATCCTGATGCATCTCAAAAGGGTAATAGTCCTCATAGGACTTTTGGATTTCAGCTGTCATGGTGCCCATCATGATGCATGCCACCTTGGTGGCATCTCTTTCATGTGCCTGATACTCAGCGACCTCCTCAGGAGTAGCAGTGGACTCATTAAGCTCTTTTAGCTCCTTATCGAGGACATATTCCTTGTCCTCGTAACGAGTGACCATCCTCATGTTCCGGATCCAATCCATGAAGTTGGAACCATCAAAGATGACCCTCCCACAAAGGTTCATGAGGGAAAAAGAGCTAGTGGGGTTAGAGCCCGAAGCATTGTTGTTGGAAGACATCTGAAAAGAAGAAAACAAATTTAGATTAGATATATCGAATCCTTAATAATACACCCAAATGTAATATTAAGGCTAGGATCCAACACAATATATTATAACTTAGAAGATGGATGCCGTAATCTAAGCTATAACATATTTGAAGGTAGGTGAATGACGATTCACCAATTTCCACCATGAAAACGAAATGAATTATTAGGTTTAATTGGTTTTGAAATTCCTAGATTCTTTTGAGATTCATTGAACTTTTCAATGGCATGTTTCAATCTCGATTGTGCCCTTCAAGTTTTGTGACTGGGATGCCGAGGATCACAAAACAAGGTGTGAATAACCATGCAAATTCACTTGGTACCCTTAATATTATCACCTAATCAATGTGCCGGTTAACCACACATGCTCCACCGATCTATGATAAACATTAAGTCACCCTTCGTGATCCTTACTAGTCCAAGTTAGTGTGCCGGTTAACCACACACGCTCCACCAACGACTTGGTAAGGTACAAAGTGTGAATTTCATGGGTTAGCACCATATTCACATTTTCCTAAAGTAACTAAGATTGGGAATTTATAAAAGGTTTAGTTACTTTATAATATTCATTATACTTTTAATGAGAATTTAAAGTCATTGTCCTACCCGTTCGGCTAACGACCCTCCACCGATCAAGGAAGCGGTGGGTGAGAATGGACACCCATTAAGTTGCCATTTTATAGGCAACAACCTTATACCCCCCTTATAGACCGGTTTCGTGAATGAGGCCTACTAACGGTAAAACGACTTAATCTTATACATATATATAATAATTAACCATTAATGTTATAAATAGTATAAGGGTTGAATTTTAACTTTTAAAACTCTAAGGGTTTGGAATTAAAGTATATTAAAGTGTGTGTAACTTTACAAATTCCAAAACTTGAGGACAAGTTTTGAAACTATTCAAAACTTTTCATTTCATAACTTATGAATTAAAGGTTCATAAAAATGAAGACTCTTCATTTTCATGTAACTTATGTGTTTTAAGTGTGCATAAATGAAAGTGACCTTTGGAAATCCATAACTTGAGGACAAATTATGGACTCCATTAAAACACATAAATGATCAAGAATTATCAATAAACAATTCAGCAAATAATTCCTATGATCTAACAATAATTCATAAGAACATGAATATCATATCAAAAATTCCAAGAACATATGAACACATATAATCATGCAATTTTGATATAAGCCATTGTAAATGGATTAGCATAAACATTACACCATCTAAAACAGGTTTTAAAACACCAAAACAGTTTAGGGTAATGTTTCTAGTCCATTTCCAGCAACAAAAGTCGAAAATCTGCTGTCAGTTCATTCTACTCGTCGAGTGCACGAACCTACTCGACGAGTAGGATGAATTTTCACTTGGACTCGTCGAGTCCCCCCATGGACTCGGCGAGTCCACTGTTCAGACAGCAAACAATTTCGATTTTTAACACAATTTTGCATCAAGTATCAACAAACAAGCCTAGGCTCTGATACCAATGTTGGGTTTTGAGCAAACTAACACTCCTAAGGTGTTCATGCAACCCTAGAAACCTTGGATCTATTTTTGTCTAAAATACATGCAAAATAATTTTCCAAGGTTCATAACCTATCTAGCATACATGGGGTACTTTTAAACATAAAAGATACTAGAAGAATTACATACCTTTGTTAGTGAGTTGATTCCTTGGGAGTTTGAGAGCCAAGCACCAATAATGTGAATGCCTCAAATGGAAATCACAAATCACCACAAACTTGGAAAACTTATGAGAGAGCACTCTAATACTCTAGAAATCGGCCACACCTTATGCACACACACATAGTGTCTTTTCAAGCACCATAAGCCTCTTTATATAGTGTAGATGATTAGGGTTATGAACCATGCAAACCCTAATAACCCATGTCTTTTCCTATTCCAAGGATCCATGGGTTAAAAGCTCCATGGATCATCCATGGACTCCCATTCAAGCTTAGCCCATTTCCTAATGAGTGTTAGCCCATACTATACAAATACAATAGCCAATTATTTAATTAGTCACCTTATGATCACTAAATTAATTCATAATTAATTTAAGATCAATACTAATTAAATAATACAATTTCATATTAATATATTATAACTTATAATATATTAGTAGGCCGCAAATATACTCTTCTCATACTGTTATCCATATAAATAGTTCGGGTGAAGTGCAACCCAAATGGACCATGACGGGTCGGGTAAAGTATATACCAAATAAGTTATGGACTTAGACACCTTATCCAACAGAAAATAGCGTCGATTAGGCTCTTCGAGTGGCGGAGGAAAGTGGATATCTGTAGGGTTGAAGTGTTGGGAAACTGAAGTGACGACAGTGGTGTCGATCGGTCATCGGGAGCATTCCAGTCATGAGCTGAGGGCCGGAGAGGGCATACCAGACTCATGATGTGGGCTCAGAAGCAATCCATACTTATGCTGATGACCACGTAAGGGTATTCCAGTCATAGGTCGTGGGCGTAGAAATTATGATAGTTATATCCCCTGCTGTAGCGGGTTTGAGGTAGACGTATTGTTGAGATTTGGGTAAGTTGTACTCGGTTGTGTCGAGTCAGAGGAGTTTGAAGGAGATGCAAGGATAGATCCTTGCATTCCAAGTATGGGTATAGACATGGGATATGTATGTAGTGGTATTCCAATCTAGGGTATTCCATCATGAGGATGACCGGACCCTGTGATTGACTGGACCTGATGTGTTTGGTATTCCAACCCGAGGGTTGATTGGGCCAAACATGCGTGAGGATACGAGGGTATACCATCCTAGGGATGACTGGACTCGTCGTGGGCATACCTGGTATTCCAGCCCAAGGCTGATTGGGCCAGGTATGAGTGTTTATGAGATATAGCTGGTTGTTCATGGGAGATGCCACGAAGCTGAAGGATGCATCATCCTATCAGCGCGGCAAGGGACTAGATTCAGGAAAGGGACAAGATGAGTTTCCAATATTGCAAGTTACGCGGGTTATCGCCAGTTTTGGAAATGGGAAGATAGATTAGTTCTGTGGGAGAGAACCCCGTGAATTATAGTAGTATCTAACTTTCGCCAGTCACGAAAGTGTGCTCATGACCGTAAGGTGGAAGTATCATCGGGTGATACTGGATTGATGTGTTCTGACATTAAGTAGAAAAGGCCGGTGGTCGGCCGGGAGTATTGGCAAGGATACCACACGAGAAGAAGTTATTTTAACAGGGGTACAGTGGTAGGGTCTGGAAGGACCTGAGTTGATTGGGAAATCGGAGTCTGCAGTGCAGGAGGCATATTCAGAATCGTATAATGCAGTAGGCTTCGAGGACGAAGCCTAATTTAAGTGGGGGAGAGTTGTAACATCCCAAATTTCAGAAGTATGATTTAAGGGTTTATTAATCAAATTAATAAATTTTTCCTCTTTCTCAATTAATCATCCTGTCTAGTTGCAAGTATGAAGGCAACCCAAAAGGATCATGCCACTATCAATTCAAGTACATACCAATTATAGTTATGGATTTAGACACCTGATCCAACAAGATAGACTTCCAAGTTCCAACTCATCTACATATCTCATAAACTGCATACCTGACTAGATAAAAATATATATTTAAGAGTATATACATAAAAAAAATCACGTTATTCTCCCTTTTACAAATCTAATAAGTGAGCTTCCACCATCATCTAAGAATCAATTGGCATCCAAAATACAAAACTAAATGATCCAGGGTTCGATCTTTGGTGCTAACAAGAATTGAAGTATTAACACTAACATCTAACCGGTCAAGCTCCCGTTCAAAAAAACTATATATATGAAACTAATCATTCGCCGGTTAAGATTAGGGGATATATAAGATACTAACACCTATATATATGTAGTACAATACGTCAAAGTAAAGCAACAAAGACAACCCCACCACAATCATATGTGCAAGGACTATTATTACTTACAAAAGCATTGTCTCTATCAAATTGCATAGCCATATATACAAGGACTATTATAACCAACACATATTTAATATACATTAAAAATGTCGAAAGTGATAGCCTTTTTGTTTTAAAAAAAAACACTTCTAACTGATTTTTGTTGTGCCACATAAAACACGTGCAACACTTGACCTTTTCGTAATTGTTTATTTTTTTTAAAAACTCCTGATTTAAACACTGTTATGCTGTACAATACTGGATTCCTCTTCAAATTATTTCACACCTTACTTTAAATTCTATTATTCAAAATAGATTTGTTTAAAAATTTCAACATGCTTTTTTTAATAATATTATGAAGGATATTATAAATAATTCAAGTATTTTTTTTAAAGAAATTCAAGTATACTTTACATAATTTAAAACCGTTTTGGTAAATTTTATATAAATAATTTTTTGTGTTAAATTGTATATTGTCAAATATTAATAAATTATAAAGTTAATAACTAAAATAATCAAATATATTGAAGCTAACCGAAGAAATAACCATCGTCCTGTACAATTTAACAAAAATGAACATATTGTTCTTTAAATTAACAATATATTTATTGTTATTAAACAATTATTATGTTTAATTATTTTATATAAATGTCTTTAAAAATCATATCATCATGATGTTTATATTCAATTTACATATGATTAAAAGTAATAAAATTTTGATTTATAATTATTTTTAACCACTGAATGATTAATTGCAGTTTATTTCAGTAATCCGGAAACGTTAAAAAGCAAACATAATTTTTATTGCAGTTTGTAGACGTTTGATCCACATCTTTTGTTGCAGAGGGCTGCAGATGTGGTCCACAGTCAATAAAGTTTTAGCTTCAAAAAAACAAACACCAACGTGAATCATCATAATCAAATAATCACTTCTATATATAGACCAAAAGCAATAAAAGTTTATTTATTTATTTGTATAAAGGGATTCTTGAGTAACAATTTATGGACCATTTGTGTACGTACTTAGTTTGCCTTTAATTTTCACATGACAACAACACACATCACATATAGAAAGACACAAAGTGACTTATTTGCATAATAGTAGGACACTTTTACATTTTGGGTGCATCGATCATCCATCCCCCACCCTATATATAATACATGCACCCACGGACCACGGTTGTAGGTTCACCCTGGGACCATATGACATGCCTACGTCATATAGGTTTTTCATTTATGCATGCTACTCAATCATCCTTCCGTTTTGAACTTTTTAATTTAAGATCAAACACCGTCTTTTGAATCTGTTCATTCGTCACAGGTTCTGAAATCTGATAAGATTTTCTCAAATACTGAGATTGCGACCAGTAGGCCTCGAAGAACTCCATGTTCTCTTTCTCTAATTCGCTCCACACTGCAATTATGATCCTCAATAATTATCAACAGACTGAAAATGAGTTATGTTTCTTTTAGGTGGGACAAATACTTGCAATTTTTGTGTCATTAACATAGTACAACGTTCTATCTTGTGTAAGTTATATGGTATCTAGGAGGAGAGATGATGTGGAACTAACCCGTTGAGGTGATGACGGGTTTTATATTTGCATGTTTACAAAGGGCTTCCATGCACTCTTCTTTGGTCATGCCGAAGATCAGACATTTTTCGATTAGATGTTGTACCTACAATAGTCAACAATTTTTTCATGATCAACATGTAAAATGAATAATAACACATGGTTCTATATATGCCTATTACCATGTGTATGTATGAAGACGAAGAGTCACCCATTTCCAAATATCTATTTGATCTTCAGAAAAATGAATGATTAGAGTGAAGCCATGGAAGTCTTGATCAATTTATATAGAGATGAGCCAAGAAATATACGATGTGGGAGATGGACGATGATTGGTGGAGAAGGGATTACATAAGATTTTGTGGAGTAGCATTTCTGTCTTGTAGGACTCCCATTTGGCACCATACCCCACATGTGATCCCTGTGGGTCCTGACTTGCTTTCAAACAATAGTTTTAAACACTTGATTAAAGAATCCACACCCCGACCGTAGGCTTTATCCTTGTGATCAGCAACCTTCAGCCAATCAGAAAGACATAAGACTTTCTTAATCCAAGTTGCCATTCTAGTGTCAATATACTTAGTACTAGCTAGTACATTTGTAAAGTGCTACTTATTTCTAACTGATACTAGTATACAAAGCAACCTTACTCGACAAAGCCTGGAGTGCAAGGGAAACAAAAAGTAGGGAAGGCCCCCAAAAGAGCAGGACGTTGGGAGCCATTCCTCATAAGGAAATACACTTCAATGACAAACACTCGATCCTCAATGAGTTACAAGATTCATGGGGAAAAGAAAATCACATGATCGGCAACATAAAAAGAGTAATGAACATACAGTACTTTGTACACAAGACTAACATGCAAAGAAATATTTGCGAATTTCACATAAACCAGCAAACTAATCTTACGTTTGGGGGATTGAAAGGCCGGATTGTGTGGTTTTTGGACTACGGCCTCATAGCATTTAGTCCTACAAGGTGGAGACTAGAGAGTGAATTTAAAGCAGGTTGGGTTTCCATCTCCTGACAGATTGCAGTTTTTTGGTGAGATCTCTTCATCATTGTCTAGTTTGATTTCATATATCTTGTTTGACTATTCAGTGTGTGTGCATCCATACAGTATTTACATGTTGATCATATTGCCCCTCTCCTGAAGGACAATAGTTAACAAGTAAATATGTACGGATGCACATTTAGTGAATAAACAAACAATGTATATGAATGTATATGGAATCATGTACAATTTTATTGAGTATATAGCTTTTCTTTAGTTACACACTTACACGGTACCATTGTATTCTTTTTGGCGGAGTGATGTTTCATATGTTGGGATCTTATATGGTGTGGACGTGCCAACAATATTTTATTTTTATTTTCACTTTTTTACATGCCGAGAGTAACAAACGGAACCAGTCTTCCTTCCCCTACCCTTTTATATAGGTTGTTGGAGCATGATCTAAATTGTGTCATTGGAATTTTCTTCTCTTAATACCGTTACTTACAACATTTTGGTAGAAGCGTTGTTTGCACGAGAGTTATTTTCTGTAAAGGCAACATTTTTTAGAATTATGGTTGCGTAGCCAAAACATCCATTATTTGCGGAGTTGATTAATTACCAAGTTTAGTAATTTTATAGATTATTTTCTTTTATTTAGAAGTTTTAAAATTTTAGGATTCCTTATGCAAAGCTATAAATAATACATTTTCACTCATAGTTTTTTTTAAAGAATTTCGTCTATATCTTTGTAAATTTTCATAATTACGTCTATATCCTTGTAAAACTTCAAATTATATATAGTATGTCCTTAAAAATCTATAAACTCATGTATATATCCAAGTACTTAATTTAATGATAATTCATCTATTTAACAATTAAAAACACGATCTTTAAAATAGACTATAACTAAATTACTAAAACAGGCATATGCAATCCTTCGCATAATCAATATCCTTATTCACGATATAATTATTCACGGTCTGATAATGTTTTTGCTAATTGATTACAAATTTGCAATCACCAGGTTTTGTTAATCGAATTTGCAATCATCAGGTTTTACTTTGGTTTTGCAAATTTATCGAATATGTAATCACTACGTTTCGCCACTACAATCAATTAGGAATATGCAATCACCGGGTTTGGTTAATCGATTATATAAAATACGAAGCGACAAACAATCAGGTCATAAATATTATATCGCGAATAAGGAGATCGATTGAAGGAGGGATTGCAAATGAGTATTTTAGTAATTTAGCTATAATATAATTTAAAGATAATGTTTTTAATTTTTAAATAGATTAATTATATTAAATTAAGTATTAGGGTATATATGTGAGTTTATAGGTTTTATAAGGATATACATGTAATTTGAAGTTTTATAAGGATATATGCATAATTATGAAATTTACAAGGATATAGACAAAATTCTCCATTTTTTATCATTCATTTTGTTTTGGTCAAAATATGCAAAAAAAAAAAAAAAAAAAAAAAAGTAAAAGTTGTGGTATTGTATTCGGAATCTTAACCAAGATTTCGAGGTGCTAGACACAAGAAATACAAGGAAAACTCTTAATCTCGGATGAGATCGCCGACACAAAACCTCAGGAGCCGAAATATCCGGGCTGCCTTGATAATTTTTATTGATTGAATCGAATGAGTACAAGTAATATGTTTTTAGTTGTAGAATACAATTGATAAAGATAGTGATTGTGTGTATGGTTTTGAGACATAATCTGCCTATTCATACATAAAGCACTAACGACTATAAGCTGCATTCCTATAATCTCAACATAATCTTCTACCCCGAAATTCCTGTTTATCAGGTCTTCTCTATCCCGAAAATCTCGAAGACAAAGACCAGGTTTTTTTATTCACGTTTTTCACAGTAATTATGTGACATCGCCTATTTTCCAGAACCAAAAAAAAACTTTTTTCTTTACGCTTTTAAAAACCATAACATCTTCATTTGCGGAAAATCTCAGTATACAAAACATTTTGTGGAAACTATTTCGTTTTATAAAAAAACTATCTTTGAATAAAGATGTTGTTTCAAGATAAAAAAAATCTAAGGATGTCATAATCAATACACAACATAGTTACACCATAAAGACCTATGGTCCTGAACTCTATTGCAATTCTTCTATTTAATCACTCATCATCCTTTCAAATCTCTAGCAGTCTTAGCACCGCTACCTATGATGCATGTAAATGGAATGGGTCAGGTTGGGAAACCTGGTGAGATATATAAGGTTTTCAATCCCATAACATTATTATGATAATAACTTATAATTATCAAACCTGCAAAACCAACTATTACCAAAACCATATCATATAACCTAGATATCTTATAAGATAATATATCCTTAGTTAGTCATCTCATTGATCCTCACATACTAACCTTATGCAACGACCTTATGGGTTTTATCAAAGGGATAATTGTGAACAACAAGCTGCTTCGAGGATTCCTTAGCAGCAAAAGAGGATAAAAAAGACAACAAATAAGAGGAATGAAGTGCTCAAATGAACATATGATCCGGTCTCCTCCGATCGGTATAATTCATTAACACCACAAGACAGTTAAATCGGGGATGGTCATCAACACCCGTTAGATGGCTTAGAATTGCCTAGTAATGGTCATCTGACGCACACTATTCAACAGTCAATCAGATGACTCAGACATACGTAGTAGTGGTCTGTGTCTCGAATTTCATTCGATCATCATGAAAATGGAAACGTCGACACACAAAGATTATCAAAAGAAAGCGAGAGGGAATACTAACATAGTACTCTGGTACGCTCCTGTACCCTGACACGTTGTAACTTCCTGATTTTCAACATATATTTTTCAATTTTATTTAGTCAAATATATTAGAGTATAATTACAATACGTGGAAAACATTATGTGAATGCGCATGTGTACAGTCGAGCCTTGCCCTTCTCACGATCCGAAGAGATACCTGAAAACATTTATAATCAACTGGGTATGCACGAAGCTTAGTGAGTTCTCCAAAATACCATATATCACAATACATATACATGCATACAAACAACGGCTCACGACCTTTTGCCGATCCAGGAATTTTATATGTATTTAGACTTCCAGTATGCCTTCAATTTCGTCATCAATACACGGGTCTATAGGCTCCCGAGATGTCATCGTTTCTCCATCACACCCTATTCTAACCGTAATAAATCAATACATGGGTCTATAGGCTCCTGACCTTTCGTCGTTTCTCCGTCAAATCCTATTCTAACAGTAACAAATAATTCAAATACAATAACACTTAATCACATAGAGGCTATACTTCGACTCTTCTAGTACAGGCACATAGATGCTAACGTCTATTTTATACATATATTTACGGTGTTTTCTTATTAATTTATACTATTTTTTATGCTATTTAGAACTAAAAGGTACTTATAATGCTTAAATTTATATTTTATATGTATGATTTGTTGCTAGAGCGGAAAGGAAGTGGAAAAGCTGAAAATTGGAGTTGAATTGCAAAAAGCAAAGAATTGGCTGAGGAAGCTCATTACGCCCATCGTACTGGGCTAGGTGGCATCAGGTCTAAACACGCATTTGACACCTTACAGGAGCGATATACGGTAGTTTGTAAGCCAATCCAGTTGCAAGGCATTGGATGATATGATAGCGAGAGCCACGGAGAGGGAGATAGATCTAGAGATGGAGAAGAAGAGGAATCCAGATTATGTGCACAGTGAAGAGGGTTCGTGTGACATCCCCTAATTTCTCGGCCAGAAAAGACCGATTTAATTTATGCTTTTTAAAATAAAGTCAGAGAAATCCTTTTAAAAGATGTTGCAGAATTGGTCCCCAAAACAAAACATGATAAAAGTTTATCAAAACCTTTCTTTAAGAAATATATAATTTCATTTCATATCAAAACCTCGGGATGTCATGTTCCGATACAGATCAAAAGCATAAACAAGACATTATAAGCCTTACAACAGTTATTTACAACTACTGGCCTATAATCCAAAAATCTCTCATCATCATCCGACTATGCACGGGGTCCACTACCTGTAATATAAAAAGCTGAGTGGGTCAGGCTTGGGAGCCTGGTGAGCATATAGGGTTTTCAACCCACAATAATAATAAACTTATTAAGTTCACCAATCAACAATAACCCTGATTACCCATTCCCGTTATCCTCACTTTACGTCCCTAAACACCTATCACAAGGGACCTATCCTAAGGATTATCATCGGGGTGGACACTACTGCTAAGGGGACTCCTCAGCCATATATGTCCTAAAGGCAACCATGAGGGGGATGGAGTACGCCAATGAACATTTAGTTCACCAACACCTACAAGTTGCGAACCTGCTAGTGTTCCACTGGACTGTCTAGAAAGGACCGTGGTCGTCATCTATACTCCGCTAGACGACTACAACAACAACAACAACAACAACAACAACAACATCAAGGCCTGTCACCATTTTAACACACATTGACTATTTCGTCTACCCATGTTTTACCCAACATATTTGTAGATAAAATATATATACAGTTTAAAACTTGTATAAAACATCTATTCAACAGTCACCTTAATTAAACAATTAATATAATTACACATAGCACGTATTTTATAGAAACTACTTCATATCTAGGTGTAAGATAAAAGTGACTACACACTCACATGATTTAATGATAATCGGGCAACACTTCGTTTCCTAAAACGATCGTTTCTAATAAAACCGGGAGTTTTATTGAGAAACCGGGCTCTGCGAGGGTCGGGCTTCAAAACCAAAAAGATAAATTTCTCGGGCTTCTCGAGCACTTTGGGACGTGTTTCGGGTGTTTGGTATGATACCGGGGCTTTGGGGGAAGTTGGAATGAAAGAAATATTGTTTAAGGGGTGTAAAATGACAAATTTCCAAATTACCACCGGGGGGTCTCGCACCCTTCTATTTATAGGGGCGAGGATTCTGATCCAACGGCTGAGAAGTGACCAGGTGTCAGCAGATCCGAAGGGAAGGCACGTGCGAGGGTCCAGCTGGCTGCTTCTGATTGGACCGAGGTCTAGGTCCGAGGGGTGGGACGTGGTGCACCTGCGAAGCTCGGACACGTCAAGAAGGGCACGTGTCGGACCGCGGTTGGACCAGCACTTCGGATGCGAGGGTTGCGACACGCCTCGGATGACTCAGCATTTTCGGACATGTGGCGCGCAGGAAGCGAAGGTGACGTGGCCGAAGCATGACTTTGCGAAATTCCTCGGTTTTTATGCAAAAACTTCTAAAATCCATAACTTTCGCATACGGGCTCTGTTTTTGACGTTATTTATATGCACGCGTAGGTAAAATTACGCTCTACAACTTTTATTTAGACTTCGTCGGCTAATTTTGACTTTAATTTTAATATTATTATTTTTAATAGACCGGGACAGGAAATTCGTTAAAAATTCATAACTTCTTCATCCGACGTCCGTTTTCGTCTGTCTTTTTACCGTTGTACTACTATTGTCGAGACCTTCGATTCTCGTTTAGGTTGTGTCGGCTAAAAATCACTCGATCTAAAATTCGAGTTTTTAGCTGTCTACTGCTAAGCTGAAACTTAGAAAAATCATAACTTCCTCATACGAAGTCAGATTTGGGCGTTCTTTTTATGCATACTCTCGGTTTAATGAGCAGTACGACTTTCATTTAGATCACTAAGGCTAAAACTTAGTTTATCAACAACTCACTTTTTACGTCATTCGGCACCGTGCCGGTTTTGTCGCGAAACTTCGACAGGTCATAACTTCTTCGTTATAACTCGGATTTCGGTATTCTTTATATATATGTAATCCTTGTCACGACCACTACAAATTTCTTAATAGATATTGGCTTTATCTAATATTTATTTTCGATGCTCATTTTTATTCTTAATTAATTAAATCCTTGTAATTAAGCATAAAACACATAATATTCACATAATTCCTTTTCATTCTTCAAAATGAGTTACAGAGGTTAACCTAGACTATCACATCAATATTAATGCCTAGCCTAGAAACACGGGCGTTACAGTTCGGGCAAGAGGCCCACAGTTGTTGATACAAGATCGAGAGGCCAGCAGGGTCGGGGCCGTTGTGGCAAGTGCGGCAGGATGCACGATGGGGCGTGTAGGGTGGGTGGTTCTGGCTGCTTCAAGTGCGGCCGGACGGGTCATATCAGTAGAGATTGTACTGCTACTACCATCACCACCGCGGTATCTGATCTGATTTGCTTTCATTGCAATCAGAGGGGCCACAAGAAGGCCCATTGTCCGAGTTTGACTGCAGCAGGACCGGTGTCAGCACCCGCTCCTGTGACTATGTGAATTACTGATGGCCGCTAGGGCAAGGTGGATGCACCTGTGGTGAAGAGCATGGCTTTTCAGTTGACGACCGAGGAGGCTCGCGTGGCACCTGATGTGGTGACGGGTATGTATCTTCTCCTTATCTCTTTATTTATATTGAATTTATTGCTTATATTTATGTGTTTTATTTTAGGATAGTTCCTCATGAACAACATTTCTGCTTTGGTATTTTTTTATTCGGGGGCCACCTCATCATTTGTATCGCTTACCCTTAGCAAGAGGTTTATTGGAGCTCCGGGGGAGCTGGATTGTCCGTTGGACATCGAGATTGCAGATGATTGATCTGTCTGGGTAGCGAGGGTTCATTGGGGTTGTACTGTTCAGATGTTTAGTGAGTTGTATCCCATTGATTTGGTTCTCATTCCTCTACGTGGGAACAAGGTTATCGTGGGTATGGAAGGGTTGAGCCCCAATGGGGCGGTGATCGATTGTGAGCATCAGTTAGTGCGAATTCGAGCCCCAAGTGGGGGATAGTTAGTGGTTCAGGGAGAGAGAGCTCAGCATGGGCCGATTTTGTGTTTAGCAGTGAGAGCCATGCGCTATATTCAGCAAGGTTGCTATGGATTTATCGCCTATGTTATGGATACCCGGGGTAAGGTTAAGGCGAACGTGGATGATGTGTTGATTGTATGGGAGTACCCGGATGTGTATTCGAAAGATTTTCTCGGGGTGCCTCTAGAGAGGCAAGTTGAGTTTAGGATTGATCTGGTTCCAGGTACGACTCCAATAACCAAAGCACCGTATCAGTTGGCTCCTCCCGAGATCCAGAAGTTGTCTACATAGCTGCAGGAGCTGTTAGACAAGAGATTCATTCGACCGAGCAGTTCACCTTGGGGAGCACCGATCTTGTTTGTGAAGAAGAAGGATGGGTCTCATCATATGTGCAATGACTACCGGGAGCTGAATAAGCTAACGGTGAAGAACCATTATCCACTCCCGAGGATCGATGATCTGTTCGACCAGCTTCAATGTGCATCTTGGTTTTCCAAGATTGATTTGTGTTCAGGTTATCATCAAATGAGGATGTACAGAAGACAGACTTCCAAACTCGATATGGTCATTACGAGTTCGTGGTGATGCCTTTTAGGCTCACCAATGCTCCAGCCACGTTCATGGACCTCATGAACCGCGTGTGCAGGCCAATGTTGGACCGGTCTGTGGTTGTGTTTATTGACGACCTCCTGGTCTATTCCAAGACCCAGGATCAACATGAGGAGCACCTGAGAGAGGTATTGGAGACTTTGAGGAGGGAGAGACTTTATGCGAAGTTCTCCAAGTGTGAGTTTTGGTTGCGCGAGGTGCAGTTTTTGGGGCACCTTGTCAACCGGAACGGTATTTTGGTTGACCCGGTCAAGGTCGAGGTCGTGATGAGATGGGAGGTTTCGAGGTCTCCATCTGATACACATATAACAGCCACATAAGGCATATTTCCTATATCCTTATTCCTACTCTAGCATTCAGTTCTCATAAAGCTGATACACATATAACAGGCACATAAGGCATCCTTCCTAGAACCTTAGTCCTACTCTAGCATGCAGTTCTCATAACATATCATAACATAAATTTGTATGGGTAATTTAGGAGTACTTACTTGAGCTCGGCTGATTGCATGCACCACACCCTTTCTCTTCTCAAAGTTCTTTTCTCTTTTTTTTTTAAAATGCTTTTCAAAATCCTTTCTATAAAATGATTTTCTTTTTGAAAATTTTCATACCAAGTCCTTAGTTTGAGTTCAGACACACTCGAGAGTATGCCCGAATCCCTCAAACCAAGGCTCTGATACCAACTTGTGACATCTCAAAAATACAGGCCAAAAATTTCATTTTTAAATCATTAATAAAACCATAAATATCATCATCATATAAAAAGCATAAATAGTGTATCTCAAAATATCATAACAACTGTCAAAATATATCAGAGTATAAACATCCCAGGCTAAAACAAATGGTGTATGCACTGCAATCATCTCGAGCTCCTCTTTTGAAATCCGAAGTACCTGAAACCAAAACTGAAAACCATAAGCACGAAGCTTAGTGAGTCTCCCCAAACTACCACATACCATACACATGTCACACAAACACATCGTGGGCCCCGCCCGGCATTGAGCAAAGCTCGGTATGCACATGATCATATCAACAATTAGTTAAACATAATGACATAATCATAAACATATAAACATAACATTGGGCCTTGCCCGCTACATCGGGCCCCGCCTGGGATCCGACCGCATCGGGCATCGGGCCCCGCCCGGCATCGGACCCAAGTCTGGTATACATATAACATATCAACAAGCATATAACATACACGTAACATAAACATAACTTAGGCTTAGCCCACTATATCGGGCCCCGCCCGGCATCGAACCGAAGTCTGACATCGAGCAAAGCTCGGTATACATAAGCATATCAACATATACATATAAACATAAACACATAACATAAACATATAAACATTTCTCGGGCCCTGCCTGACATCGGACCGAAGTCCAAAATCATACAAACAGATACATGCAAGAATCACGAAGACATCAAGCATACAAACATTCCTCGGGCTTGCCCCGGCATCGGACCGAAGTCCGGAAACATAGAAACCTGCATCGGGCCCCACTCAGCATTGGTCCATATCCCGAAACTACTACAACTAAACGGGCCGACATTGGTTCCTTAGACCCGTTCCTACAGAAGAAAACTCACCTCGCACTGCTGAAGTCCCGCGAATAAATCTCTGGCTGCTGGCTGACAGATCCCTAAATTGTCAACATCAAAATAACACCCAATTAACAATCGGGTTCCAATGCATAACCATAAGTCCATACTTGGGGTAAAAAGACCATTTTACCCCTAACCTAGCTTAGCCCAAGACCAAGGCCCAACTCATACTCTGAAGGCCCAAAAGTCAAATAATCAACCAAGGCCCAACTATGGCCCAATTTTCCAAATTGGGCCCAAACCTCTACATGGTTTTACCTTAAGGCCCAACCATTTATTCTGGTCCAAACACTTGGCAATCCAATGGTCCAATACCTCATAATCATCAAGGCCTAGTTATGGCCCATCTATGGCCCAATATTTCCCAATTGGGTCCAAGCCTGTCCAATGGGCCTTATCCTAAAGCCAATCCAAATATTCTAGTCCATATACTTGTTCTTGGATGTCCTATTAATAGTCCAAACATCTAGGCCCAACAAAAAAGGCCCAGCTCAAACCCAACACAATTAGGGTTTTCACATGAAATGACAATTAGGGTTAAGTGTTCTCACTTAACCGATCAAGGACTTAACTCATTAAGTCCATTATTCCACTAAGCCAACATACAGTGGAATCGGCATAAGTCATAACTTCAGTCCACTTGTCCAAACGCGGGTCCCGACAATCCAAAACCAACATTTTCTAATATTAGGGTTTTCTAAACCCTAATTAGGGTTTCTAACCCAAGCATAACCCAACCAAGTCCAAAATTAAGATTTTAGGTCCATTAGGGTTCCACTAGGCTGGGCACCACTCACTGCCACCTTAAGCGGTGGTGGTCGACGGTGGCTCACGGCGACAGGCGGCGGCAACCACCATTTCTAATGGTGGAGGTGGTGGTGGTTCCTGCCCAAAAATCGCATATACAACTTCCCACCCATAAAGTACACACTCACACACAAAAACACACACACACAGCCACCCTTCACGGTGGCTGGTGGCGGCAGAAAACGGTGGCAGCCACCACCCCATGGTGGTGGCGGTGGGTTTCTGGCCAAATGATGCGCATAGCACCACGAATAACGAAAACAATCGAATATACTCACATTCAGCCACCTCTCAGGTGGCTGTCGTCACTGGAGTACACGGAAACAGTGGCCAAAAAGGCCACCAGCGGCAGTCATGGCGTCTCCAGCGTCGTATTTACAACATATAACGAGGAAGAGGAGAAAGGTGGGCTTGCGGTTGAACTTATCAAGTGATTCTGGTGGCTCACGACTTGCACAACGATGACACAACGGGTTTTTCTCCGATTCTTGACGGTTCTCCAGCGGCCCCCGACGTTTCTGGCAACAGACATCGCAATGGGGACCTTCATCGGCAGCGTAGCGGTCGGCGGTCGGACCTGTGATGCAAGCGGTGGCTGAAGATGCTACAAATGGTGGTGGCGGTTGGTGGTATAATGACTTAGGGTTAGGGTTCCAATATTCCAACAAGAGGGAAAGAAAATAAAGATATGGGGTTAAACTCGTGTCTCATTTCAACCTTGTCCATATTTCCGAAATCAGCCCCTCCTCACAAAATATTTTCAGCTTTAATCCACATTTACCCTTTAGCCCCTGATTCCATAAATTCATTTCATTTTAGGTCCAAAACTTACCATTCAACCCCTTAGCCTCTCAAATCCCTTCAAATTAAGTCCCAATAATTTACCAAGCAGTCCCTGCCTTCATAAATATTTACAAACCACTCCGGAACTTACACTTTTAACCCCCAACTCCCAAAATTGTATCAATTAACTCCTCGAGACCAACACCTTGCTATATTATTATTGATTTTTGGGCTACTATTCATTCATTAATTTTTCTATTTATTTATTTAACAAACGGGATGTTACAAACTTGGTGGAATAACCATACCAAATTCTATAGGAATCGATGCAGCCTGTGCCATTACTTGGGAAGCCCTGAAACAGATGTTGATCAAGGATTATTGTCCTCGACAAGAAATTCAGGCCCTAGAACAAGAATTGTTGAACCTTACTAAGAAAGAGTCAGAGGTGACTGCTTACACCGCCCGATTTAACTACCTTGCCAACCTCTGCCCGAGTATAGTAAACTCGGAATACAAAAAGATTGAAAGGTACAAATGGGGGATAACTCCCCCAGTTCAAGTTCTGGTTGTTGCATTCAGACCCACTACCTTTGATAGTGCTAAACAATTGGCGTACCATTCGACTGAACAATATCTATATCCAAGTACCACGACCCAACAGAAAAAATGGAACCGGACGGAGTGTACAAAACGGAAGTACCACGAGGAGTCTAAAGGGAACTTCAAACTCCTCAAGCCCAAATCAGAATCTATAACGGACTGTGACGCAAACACAAACACTCCCACTCCGTCCAAGTCCAACTCTGGGCCTTTACCTCATTGTACCAAGTGCAATTTTTACCATGTTGGGAATTACATGGTCTGCAACAATTGTAACATAACAAATCACACCACTAAATTCTATAGAAAAACCCCAACCACTGCCGCAGGAAAAATGTGTAACTGCTTCAAATGCAACCATCCAGGAGACTTCAAGAAGGATTGCCCTAAGCTGAAGAATCAGGGTAGCAAAGGAAGAACATAGTGACTGATGTAGTAGATGCTCGCTAGGACCCAACTACGGTTACTGGTATGTTTCATATCGACAATATTTATGTTTCAGTAAGATTTGATATTGATACCGATATAAGCTTTATTAACCATAGTTTTAGAAACGCGATAAAACATAAATTCTGCAAACTTAATAAAGCTTACACAATAGAAATGGCAATCAGCTAAATAGAAAAAACTTTAGAAATACTCACCAATTGCATCCTCACCCTAAATAACCACATCTTTCACGTTGACCTAATACCTATGAACATTGGAAGTTCGACGTGATCATCTAAATGGATTGGTCATCACATCATCGAATGGAGATTCTATATTATGAAAAAGTCATTCGACTTCCTCTACCCAACAATGAGGCTCTCGTTATTGACGGAGATAAATCAGAGAAGAACCTAAGAGTCATCACTTGCATGAAGGCAAGGAAGTATTTGCAGAAGAGATGATTCAATTTCATGGCCCCCGTGGTGGATATAAAAGACAAGGGTAAGGAAATCAAATACATATCGCAAGTGTGCGACTACCCGGATGTATCTCCAGAGGATCCGCCTGGAGTACCTCCAATCAGACATGTCGAATTCCAAATCGACCTAGTCCCGGGTACAGCATCAGTGACATGATCTTCTTATCGTCTGGCTCCATCGGATATGCAAGAACTATCCAGTTAACTTCAAGAAGTTCATGACAAAGGCTTTATCCGACCAAGCTTCTCTCCATGGAGAGCCCCGATATTGCTTGTCAAAAAGAAGGATGGATCGTTCATGTAACATCCTAAAATTTAAGACCAAAAATTTTATTTTTAATTAAGTACTTAAGAAAACCAGCAGTCTGAAAACATCAATAGTGCCATCTAATGTCATAAATAAATCACTATGTGAAACATCAAATCAATTCATAAAAGATAATATCAGAGTACAACTTCCAAAGATCTAGTCATGCGGAAAATCATGGTGTGATGCGCTGCGATCATGTCGGCTCCTTTCCTTTCGAAGAAGAAGTACCTTAAACCAAAACTGAAAACTGTAAGCATGAAGCTTAGTGAGTTCCCCCATCATAACACGTAATCACGTACTGCCAGGCATATCTGGGTGCCCGACCTACCATGTTGAGCATACCTGGGTGCTCAACCTACCCATGTCAAGCATATATGGGTGCTCGACCTACCCTGTCAGGCATATATGGGTGCACAACCTACCCTCCGGTTTATTTCAACCGGTTACGGGGTCTATCTCACCCCCTACTACTATCACATAATAACATATCATAAACATACTGTCAGACATACCTGGGTGCCCGACCTACCCTTCGGTTTATCTCAACCAGCTACGAGGTCTATTTCACCCCTCCTACTACTACCATATGATAACATATCATACAAGCACATAAATCTCTACAGATAGTGGCATACCAGACAATTATCACAAAGACAATCATCTCTACTATAAACAACTACTAGTGGACCGACATTGGTGCCTTCGACCCACTCATACCGGGAAGGTAACTCACCTTGAATGTTGTAAGGTAACTAAACAGTCCCCGGCTATGAAATCAACCCAACTCAACCCTTGAACATGAAAAATCTCCTTAATTACCAATTCATACCCATAACCCCCTTCAGGGTCAACTTGGTCAAAGTCAAAGTCAAAGTCAACGCTCCGAGTTGACTCAACTCGTCGAGTTACCCTTCAACTCGGCGAGTTCCCATAAATCACAGAATCGTGATACTTCGAATCAACTCGTCGAGTTTACCTTCAAATCGCCAAGTTCATCCTTTCACAACGAAATCGGGAAATCTCAACCCGACTCGCCAAGTCCCCTTAGGGACTCGTCGAGTTCATCAGTCTGCCAGTCCCTCTTAATGCATTAAGTCATTATTCTTTAAACCAAGGTCCTATCTTCTGGATCTAAGTTGGTAAAACGTCTAGAAGGGTAAAGTTTCCAACTTTACCCATTAAGAACCTCTCCTAAGGCTTAAAGGTCAAACCCTAATCCAGAAAGGCTACAACTTCACTCCAAAAATCCTTATATCTTCAAGAAAATGCACAAGGACATAGATCTGGACCTTAAAGGCTTAAAGGTCACGTAAAGTCTCCAACTTTATTCACATGCATGACCTTATGGAGCTTAAAAGGGTCAAAATAAGGGCTTAGGGTTTGCATGGGGCTTCTAGGGCCATAAAGTTGGCACCTTTATGCCATGAGAGCCCCTCAAGACTATAGATCTGAAATGTTTAGCCTCAAAGGATATCCAACTTCCATTACCCACTCCAACATGACCAAAACAAGCAAAATAACCCTAAATAGGAGATCTAAGCATAAACTAAACAAAGTTGAAGCTTTATACATCAAGTGAATCAGAAATGCACCCCAACTTCTGTATCTACAATCCTTATATACGTCCTTGCTCCTTCTTCAATTTCCTTCTTATTAAAAATCACCAAGAATGCACAAAAATTGGCTCAAAACTCTCAAAAGTGCATTAGGGTTTCGAGGCTAGGGTTTGGGACAATGGAGGCTGGAAATGAGGCCAGCTTATGGGGGTTAAGATGTTTAAATAGGGTGCAAAACACCAAAATTAGGGTTTCATTTCACCCAGCCAACTCGTCGAGTTGAGGCCTCCCAACTCATCGATTTGGTCACTTAAAATGTGCGGTCCACAAAATCTCTACTTAACGAGTATAGGGCCTCCAACTCATCGAGTTGCTTGATAAAAATGAATAAATTATAAGTTTAGATACATACTAGGGACCAGGCGTTACAATTCTCCCCCACTTGTCTCAGACTTCGCCGTCGAAGTCCGCAGTCTCAAATAATCCTGGATAATGCTCCCTCATCTCCTCCTCTGGCTCCCACGTTCACGCTGATCCCTTGCGGTGTTGCCACGACACCTTCACCAACTCTACCCTCTTGTTCCTCGGATCCTTCGTTTTCCTGTCGAGAATGGTTACCGGTCTCTCAATGTAGTTCAGGCTGTCATCCACCTGAATATCCTCCAAAGGAACCACCGCTGTATCATTGACTATGCACTTCCGCGGCTGCGAAACATGAAAAGTGTTGTGGATTTGTCTAAGCTTTTCTGGAAGATCCAACCGATACGCCACCTTGCCCACCCGGACTATAACCCTGAAAGGTCTGATATACCTGGGGCCCAGCTTGCCCCATTTTCTAAAGCGGATGACACCTTTCCAAGGTAACACCTTTAGAAGGACCACATCCCTGACCTGGAACTCGAAATCCGATCGGCGTCTATCGGCGTAGCTCTTCTGCCGACTCTGAGCCGTCCGGAGTCTACTCCGGACCTGCTGGATCTTCTCTGTCATCTTGAGTACCACTTCGGTACTCCCCATGACCCTCTGACCAACCTCAGCCCAGCATATTGGGGTCCTGCACTTCCTCCCGTGAAGCATCTCGAAGGGAGGCCGGTCGATACTGGCGTGGTAGCTATTATTATAGGAAAACTCTGCAAAGGGAAGGTAGGTATCCCCTCTACCACCGAAGTCTAGAATGCACGCACACTCTGACCATCCGTCTGCAGGTGGAAAGTCATGCTGAAGTGCAGACGAGTACCCAACTCGTCATAAATTTCTTCTAGAATCTGGAAGTGAACCACACATCTGTTGGGTTTTAGTATACTACAACATCCTATGGTGCACATACAACCCTAAATACCTTGGATCTATGTTTTCTCTATTATACATGCAAATGGTTTCCAAGGCATTAAACCTATAACTAGCATGCATTTGACATAAACCATATAATATACTAGTTAGGGAAACATACCTTTTATGTGGCTTGAAGTCTTGATGTATTTGGCCTTAAGAGCTTAGCACCAATAGTATGAAATGCCTCAAATGGAATCACAACACACCTAGGACAAAGGTGGCTCTTGAGAGAGAATTCCATGCACCAAAACACCTCCATATTTCTCTAAGAAAATAAGTGGTGATTTTGGCTATGGAGTAACCTATTTATATGTAGGATTCCAAGGGTCATGGGTATAACCCATAATCCATACCCATGGGTTTTATGATCCATGGTTCATGTGGCCCAACTCTTTATGTATCCATACATAAACTTGGTCCAACATGGGTCATAAGCCCAACACATATAAATATAACTAATTATCATAATTAGTCCCCATAGATTTAATTAGTCTCTTTTGATCACTAAATTAATTCCAAATTAATTCTTGATCGATACTAATTAAAACATATGATTTCATATTAATATATTATAACTTATAATATATTAATAAACCATAAATAACCTTCTCTCAAAAGTCCATCGTAACAAATTGTCCTGATGATATGCAACCCAAATGGACCATGCTACTCTCGGGTCAAGTACATACCAATAATAGTTATGGGCTTAGACATCTAATCCAACAACATCACTGTCAGAAATCACAAAAACTGGCACCCCGTGTCGAGCTACTACCTCTCTGATGTATATGTCTGTCAACTTCTCAGCCGAAATGCTCTCCAGAATCGGTATGAAATGGGCGCTCTTGGTCAATCGATCCACGATGACCCATATCGCGTCAACTCTGTGCGCCGTCCGAGGTAACTTCGTAATGAAGCCCATGGTAATATCCTCCCATTTCCACACAGGGATATCTAACGGTTGCGTCTTCTCATGAGGTCTCTGGTGTTCGGCCTTGACCTTCCTGCAATTCAAGCACCTCTCGACGTACCAGACTACATCCCTCTTCATGTAGGGCCACCAGTAATCAGGACATGGATCTCTATACATCTTCGTTGCCCCGGGATGGATAGAAAATCTGGATTTGTGCGCCTCCTCTATCAGGATTTGACGCACATCGCCCGCGTATGGAACCCACATTGTACGATGGAGTGTCAATAGCCCGAGGCTATCATAGTCGAAGGAGGAAATCTGACCCACGATACGCTCACTATTCTGATGTTCCTCCTTCATAGCCTCCTGCTGAGCCTCCCGAATCCGCTCCAAAAGTGGAGTTGCTACTGTCATCCTTAGGCAGATGTCTCTGATCGGGGCCACGAATTCCTTGCGGCTAAGTGCATCGGCCACAACATTGGCCTTCCCAGGGTGGTAGAGGATCCCGCAATCGTAATCCTTCACCACGTTCAACCACTGTCGTTGTCTCATGTTCAGATTTGGCTGGTCCATCAACTACCTCAAACTCTTGTGATCCGTGTAAATGGTACAACGGACCCCATAGAGGTAGTGTCGCCAAATCTTGAGGGCAAAAACAACCGCCCCCAAATCCAGGTCGTGCGTCGGGTAATTTGCCTCGTGAGGCTTCAACTGCCTCGAGGCGTAAGCGATGACGTTCCCTCTCTGCATCGACACTGCGCCCAAACCTGAGATAGACGCGTCACGGTATACTATGAAATCCTCAACGTCCTCTGGCAGGGTCAAAATCGATTCCTCGCACAACTTCTGCCTCAAGGTCTCGAAAGTTGCCTGCTGCTCAGGCCCCCAGCGGAATGTCTCTGACTTCTTGGTCAGTCGGGTCAGTGGAACAACAATCTTGGAGAAATCCTGGATGAATCTCTGATAGTAACCGCCAGACCAAGAAAACTCCGAATCTCGGATGGAGACCACGGAACCTCCCATCTCATCACGACCTCTACCTTGGTCGGATCGACCAGTATATCGTTCTGGTTGACAAAGTGCCCCAGAAACTGCACCTCGCGCAACCGAAACTCACACGTGGAGAACTTTGCGAAAAGTCTCTCCCTCCTTAACGTCTCCAACACCTCCCTCAGGTGCTCCTCGTGCTGCTCCTGCGTCTTGGAGTAAACCAAGATGTCATCAATAAAGACTATCACAGACCGATCCAAAATCGGTTTGCATACGTGGTTCATGAGATCCATGAACATGGAAGGAGCATTGGTGATCCCAAATGACATCACCGCAAACTCGTAATGACCATATCGAGTCCGAAAGGCTGTCTTTTGTACATCCTCGTCTCTGACTCTCATCTGATGGTAGCCTGATCGCAGATCAATCTTGGAAAACCAAGATGCTCCCTGAAGCTGGTCAAATAGGTCATCAATCCTCAGGAGGGGATAACGGTTCTTCATCGTTACCTTATTCAACTCCTGGTAATCTATACATATCCGATGTGACCCGTCCTTCTTCTTCACAAACATGATCGAGGCTCCCCATGGCGAATTGCTCGGCCTGATAAATCCCTTGTCTAACAGCTCCTGCAGCTGTGTAGACAACTCCTGCATCTTGGGAGGAGCCAACCGATACGGCGCCTTGGCTATCGGAGCCACACCCGGAACTAGGCCAATCCTGAACTCCACCTGTCTCTCCGGAGGTATCCCATGTAAATCCTCCGGGAACACATCCGGATACTCCCGCACAACTGGCACATCGCTCACGGTCGCCTTACCCTCCTTCCGGGTATCCATAACGTAGGCGACAAAACCTGTACATCCCTGATGAAGGTAGCGTCTGGATCTCGTTGCTGAACAGATGATCGGTCCACGCTGCAGTCTCTCACCCTGAATCACCAGCTCTCCCCCACTTGGGGTCCTAACTCGAACCAACTTCTGCTCACAGTCGATCACTGCTCCATTGGGGCTCAACCAATCCATACCTATGATGACCTTGTTCCCACACAAAGGAATGGGAACCAAATCCACGAGATAACGCTCGCCATACATCCTCGGAACACAATCTCTATAAACCTCTGAAACTCGTACGGATCGATCATATGCAATCTCGACCTCTAAAGGACAATCCAACATGCTCGTAGAGTCAGCAAACCTCCTGCTGAGTGCAAGAGAAACGAAAGATCAGGTAGCTCCCGAGTCAAATAACACCAACACTGGGATATTGTTCACATGGAACGATCCTAAAACAGAATACATGGAACATAAATATCAAAACTAACATATAATAAAAGATAGGGAGAAGAAACATACCCTTCACCATATCTGGTGCGACACGTGCCTCATCGGCGGTCAGCTGGAAGGCTCGACTCCTCACCATAGGAGCATCTAACTTGCCCTGACGTCCATCTGTGATCCGCAGGGTTTTTGGAGTTGGCGCCGCCACTGGTGCTCCAGATACCAATCTCGGGCAGTTCGCCTTTTTATGGCCCCTCTTATTGCAATGGAAGCAAATCAGGTCTCATGTCTGAATGGTGGGGGTAGGGGCAGTGCAATCCTTGCTAAAGTTCCCAGTCTTGCGGCACTTGTAGCATCCTAATCCCCCAGCTCTGCACACTCCCTCGTGTGGCCTGTTGCATTTACCACAACGGCTCCGGCCCTGCTGGCCCTTCAACCTTGGGTTGAATCGCTTGGGTTTCTTCACCGAAACCTCAGTCGTTTGCCCAGCCTCTACCTTCCTCTTCCTAACTAGCTCTATGTCAATCTCCCTCTCTCGTGCCCTAGCTATCATGTCATCCAAAGTCAGGCACGCCGAATAACTGACATATTTTCGTATGTCAGCTCTCAGCATATCATGGTACCGGGTTTTCTTCATCTCCTCATCACCCGCGTACTGAGGCACCAACAAGTCCCTTTCCCTGAACTTGGCGGTAATCTCCGCCACTGTCTCCGTATTCTTTCTCATATCCAAGAACTCCTTGGCTAGCTGCTGAACCTCCACAGTTGGCGTAAACTCCGCTCGGAATCTGGTCACGAAATCTGACCAGGTCATAGCCTCAGTATTAGGAGCTCCCAAGGTATCACCGACTGCCTCCCACCAGTCTCTAGCTCGCTCCCTCAAACAACCAGCAGCAAACCTAACCTTCGACCCCTTAGGGCAGAATCTCATCAACTGTGCAGACTCGATGTCTGCAATCCATCTCCTAGCCACAATGGGGTCATTCACCCCGTAGAAGTCTGGTGCTTCACATCCCCTAAAGTCCTTGAAGGAGAGTGTGCGAGTCCCAGACTGGCCAGGCGCCATGTCGCTCATAAACGCCCTAAGGCGATCTTCCATCAACTCAATTATACCCTCCTTGATCGACCCGAAAATCACTGGGGTCGCCTCAAGGATGCCTCTCATAATCTCGGATGCAATGAACTCGCGCATTCCATCATCAACTGGTTCGGAACCTATACCAGAACCTGACCCAGACCCTGAGCCCCCTGCTCCATAATGCGTCACCGCCATCTGAAACAAACCACACAATCTTCAGGGTCATACATAACATCGAAAGGTCTCACACTCACTACAAGTTCCCTGGTTCTATCTCGGTCCTGCTTGAACCGAGTATGGATCCTCTGCTTTTAGTAGTACGGGCCCATACTACCTTCCACATCTATCTATACTTTCCTCAAGGATTCCCTTGACTTCACCAATTCCCTTTCACTACTATTGCTCTCCACACTAATCTCATCCTAGGCTTGCCCTAGGGTAATCTCTGACCCACTCTCCTCCATCAGCTGCATAAGAAGTCCATGCTATCTCTCCCTAACTAGCTCGTGAATACCATTACATATTACTAAGACCATATAATTCTTCGAATGAGAGGTCCTACCCTGCAACGATTAGACTCAAACGAGAGCTGCGAAATAAGGCTAGACCTAACCTTCTGAAATTATTTAGTCCTCGTAATATGTAACTTAACGTATTCGTTTACTAGTTAATTAAAGATAACTAGAACTCCTAAAAGAACAAAGCAAGCAGCATTCGAGCATTGAGTAACCAAAACCAGGCATATCCTAAACAGACAATCATATCACTGACTAATCAGTACTAGCATGCAGTTCAATAAGCACATACAGTAGGCATACAAAGCATCCTTCCTAGATCCTTAGCCCTAATCTAGCATGCAGTGCTCATACACATACAACATGCATACAAGGCATCCTTCCTAGATCCTTAGCCCTAATCTAGCATGCAGTTCTCATAATCATATCATATCATAACATAATATATATGGGTATCTTGGGGAAAACTTACTTGAGCTCGGCCGATTGCACGCATCACACTCCTTGTTCTTTATCCAAAACCCTTATTTTAAATTTTAGAAAAATTATTTTTCTTGTAAAAATCTCTCAAACCCTCGATTTGAGTCCAGACACCCCCGAAGGTGTATCCGAATCCCTCAAACCAAGGCTCTGATACCAACTTGTAACATCCCAAAATTTAAGACCAAAAATTTTATTTTTAATTAAGTACTTAAGAAAAACAGTAGTTTGAAAACATCAATAGTGCCATCTCATGTCATATATAAATCAGATGGTGAAACATCGAATCAAGTCATAAAAGATAATATCATAGTACAACTCCCAAAGATCTAGTCATGCGGAAAATCATTGTGTGATGCGCTGCGATCATGTCGGCTCCTTTCTTTTCGAAGAAGAAGTACCTGAAACCAAAACTGAAAACCGTAAGCACGAAGCTTAGTGAGTTCCCCCCATCATACCACATAATCACATACTGCCAGGCATATCTAGGTGCCCAGCCTACCCTGTCAAGCGTATCTGGGTGCCCGACCTACCCTGTTGAGCATACATGGATGCTTAACTGTAACATCCCGACTCCCAGGTATTGCATTTATTTATTTATTTTTGGGTTTTAATGAGTAACTCGACGAGTTGTGTGTTCGACTCGTCGATTAGAATTGGATCAGTCACGTGGGATTAATGACCGACTCGACGAGTCAGAGAGTCAACTCACCGAGTTGGCGATGTGTGAGGAAACCCTAAATCTCCTGGTTTGGGGCCTATTTATGGAAACTTATGTCCTCATTTCCGCCTCACCATCCACCTTACATCCTTAAGAGAAGGATGTAAGGTGGATGGTGAGGAGGAGATCATCAAAGCTTGGATCAAGAGGAGGCTTTGGATCTAGAGGTTCATCAGGGTTTTGCTTCAGTTGGAGGTATAAAGTTGTTAACTTGATCATTTCCTTATGAGATCTTGGTTTACGGAGTTTACTAGGGTTTTCTCCCATCCTTTTTGTGTCATTTGAGTCCTTGAGCATGATTTGAGGTTGAAACCTCAGATCTGGATTGTAGGAGGTCTTGTGAGTCCAAAGACCCAAACTTTATTGAGCTAGAGACAAGATCTTGTGCATCTAACCCTTGTTGGAGCTTGTATTGGCACTATGGAGAAAATATGCCATGCATGGACGTAAAGATCGAAGCTTTACGTGACATTAGAGCCATAGGAGACGAGATCTAGAGTGTGGAGTAGTGGATCTACCTTAAAACGTCTGAATGACAATCCAAACTGAATGGATTCGCCGAGTCAATGAGCTGACTCGACGAGTCAGCTAGGGTTTTCCTGATGAATCAGGACAAGGGTAACTCGGCGAGTTGATGAGACGACTCGACGAGTTTAGTTAGGTTTTCGCGATGTTGATCTGAGGAACAATGGGGACTCGGTGAGTCACATAGATGCACTCGGTGAGTCAGGTCAACATGGACAGTTGACTCGAGTGTTGACTTCTGTTGACTTTAGGGTTTGAACAATCACGACTTATGGAGACCATGGAGGGGTAAAATGGTCTTTTTCCCAATCCAAGAGTTAGATTTAGAATTTGTGATTAAGGTGTTAATTAGAGATAATTATCATATGTGATTAGGCGGAGGCTAGATTCGGTGATTCGTATTCGAGGAGTACACATTTTCTTAGCCTACTTACGAGGTGAGTCTTCTCACTATACTTACCATGAGTGGTATCTTTGTGCGATCGGAGGGTCCTATGTGCTTACTTGAGTTATATGATATTATGCATTTTGTCTGTGTGATATATATGTTATATTTTGTGTTTACTAAGATAGGACCGGAGGGTCCAAACTGAGTTGTGGGACCGGAGGGTCTTCACTGAGATACTGGACTGGAGGGTCCAACCGAACTGTGAGACCGGAGGGTCCTCACTGAGACACATGACCGGAGGGTCCACACCGAGACGCATGAGATCGGAGGGTACATGTTGAGTTATAGCCATGAGAGGCTTATTATTTGTGTAATCTGGTATTTTGGGGAACTCACTAAGCTTTGTGCTTACCGTGTTATGTGTGATGTGTTTCAGGTACCTCTCAGGACCGCGGGAAGGCACCGGCATGATTGTACACACTTGTTCGAGACTATGTTGAGGATTCTGGGATTTGACTTTATTTGAGGATTTATGTTGACATTTTGAGACACTTGTGCTTTTATGAAATACAATATATGAGTTTTATGTGCTTTTAAAAATGAAATTTTGGTTTGAAAATTTACAATGTTACAAGTTGGTATCAGAGCCATGGTTTGAGGGATTCGGATGCACCTTCGGGTATGTCTGGACTCAAACTGAGGATTTGAGAAAACTTTTCAAAATAAATGATTTTTCTAAAACCGAGTAAGTGTTTCTAAGAGAAAAATGAGAAGGAGCAGTGTGTACAATCAGCCAGATCCCGAATGGTGGTTTCCCAAAATAACCTTACTTGTTTACTTTATGAGATATTAGAAATGCATGCTAGAGAGTAGGCTAGGTATTTCATATTCTAGGGCTAGAGTTTCCTGATTTGTGATGCCTTAGCCTAGGAGATGCTATTGATCGGTGTTATCTATTATTTTCCCTGAGTATGTGCTGAGTTCCGAGTCGAGGGGTAATCTAGGAGAGATACCTAGATGAGCGTACGATTAGCCTACTGAGAAAGTAGCCTGATCTTTGTGAGAGGTAGATTACTTGTGAATTAGAATCCTACGAGGAGGACTTAGGATGACTACAGGTTGGTGTGGAAGGTAGTATTGGGTCCGTACTACTGAAAGCATCGGATCTGTATGCAACCCAAGTAAGAATCCTTAGGATACTAAGGAGCATGTAGGGGTGGGAATTCGAGTGTGAGTATGCTCGAATGAGTTTCTCATTATTTTTGTCTTGTGTTTCAGAGACACTATGGTGGGTACATGCCACAACCCCGAGGGCACCAGTGGTACCAGTGACGAGGAAATCCGCAGGATCATCGATGCTGAGGTGGGCGCAGCTATCCGAGAGGTGACATCGGAGATGTTTGGGTCTATTAAGACCACGTTGATTGAGACTTTCGATGAGCGCTATGCGGTTGTTACTGAGGCTGTTGTTGCCGCAGCCACCGCAACCCTAGCTACTTCGAGACCACAGGGAGGTGACTCGTTGTTGTTCCGGGAGTTCAGCAACACAAAGCCACCAGATTTTGATGGGACATAGGATCTGATTGATGCCATGAGATGGATCACTGACATTGAGGGATGCTTTTATACGTGTTCATGTCCAGAGCATCTGAGAGTCCGGTTCGTGCTGAACCAGCTTCGCTTGGGAGCGAAGGACTGGTGGAAGTTTGTGACAACTGATTTTACCCCTGGATATCATGATGCGGTGACTTGGGAGAGGTTCACCAAGTTGTTTCGAGATGAGTATGTTCCCCAGGTGGAGAGGGAATGTTTGGCACAGGAGTTTCTGTCTCTCAAGCAGAAGACAGAGTCGGTGACTGAGATTACTAGGATGTTTCATGAGAGGGCGATGTTCTGCCCTGAGCACGTGTCCACTGAGCAGGAACGTGTGAGTCGGTATTTGAGCATCTTGAGGAGGGATATTCGGGAGTTCGTGGCGAACTCGTCGTATCGGACATTGGCTGAGTTTCAGACCAATGCCAGGAGAAGGGAGATTGAGTTGGAGATTCAGACCAGATAGGAGGGAGAGCAGCAGGGCAGAGATAGGAGACTGACACAGTCGTAGCCGGCGGCTAAGAGGGCTAAGCCCGCTGATTCGAGAGCTGTAGGCCAGAAGGGCCGCACTTGTAGCAAGTGCGTCAAGACCCACGAGGGATCTTGTCGGGCAGGGATTTGCTACAAATGCGGCAAGGAGGGGAATATGGGGATGGACTGTCCCAAGGGATTTTCTGTTTGCTTTCACTGCAATCAGACAGACCATCAGAAGGCCGAGTGTCCTCAGCTTACCCAGGGATCCGCCCAGACTACCACTCCTGCTGCTTTGCGTATTATTGATGGTCGGCCAAGGAAGGCCGAGCCTCCGAAGGCTCGTGGGATAGCATTTCAGCTGACAGCGGAGGAGGTCTGCGTCGCGCCTGATGTTGTTGCTGGTACGTATCTCCTTATCTATGTTGTTTTGAGATTTGTTTATACTTACATTGTGTTGTGTATAGGTACTTTTCTTGTGAGTTCTGTACCTGCTTTAGTGTTGTTTGAATCGGGTGCGAGTCGATCTTTCGTGTCCTTAGCTTTTAGTCGCCAGATCAGTACCCGACGTGAGGCGTTGAGTCAACCTCTGAGAGTTTCTATTTTCGACGAGCATGCGGTTTTTGCTACTGATGTATTCTGAGGGTGTATACTAGATATTTTCGGTGTTGAGTTCCCGATAGACCCGGTACCGATCGCGATGGGTGATGTCTGTGTCATAGTGGGCATGGACTGGTTAAGTCGGTTTGGAGCTGTAATCGACTGTGAACGTCAGATGGTCACTATACGAGACCCTAGTGGGGGAGTGCTTACGGTGTATGGCGAGGGTACCAGATCTGGATCAGCTTTCTGCTCTGTTGTTAGTGCGAGACAGATTCTACAGCAGGGTTGTATGGGCTTTTTGGCGTACGTGATGGATACGCGTGTTGCTACAAAGAGGCCGAGTTCTATCTCTGAGGTTCCGATAGTGTGCGAGTTTCTGGATGTTTTTCCCGAGGAGTAGTCGGGTGTGCCTCCCGAGACGCAGGTGGAGTTCCGGATTGATTTGATTCCGGGTGCGGCGCCTATTGCCAAGGCAGCTTATCGCCTTGCGCCGCCAGAGATGCAGGAGTTATCCTCACAGCTCCAGGAGCTGCTGGGAGTTTATGGTGAGCTCCGATCCTTTTTGTCAAGAAAAAGGATGGTTCACACTGGACGTGTATTGAATACCGGGAGTTGAACAAGCTGACGGTCAAGAACCGTTATCCACTTCTGAGGATCGACGACTTATTCGATCAGTTGCAGGGGGCATCTTGGTTCTCCAAGATTGATTTGAGATCTGGATATCATCAGATGAGAGTTTGCGAGGAGGATATTCAAAATACGGCCTTTAGGACTCGTTATGGGCACTACGAGTTTATGGTGATGCCTTTCGGGCTCAGCAACGCACCGACGACGTTCATGGACCTCATGAACCGGGTGTGCCGGCCCATGTTGGATCGATCGGTGATCGTGTTCATCGACGATATTCTGGTGTACTCGAGGTCCAGAGAGCAGCACGAGGAGCATCTTAGAGGTATTCTTGGAGTATTGAGGTCGGAGAGGCTTTATGCCAAATTCTCCAAGTGAGATTTCTGGTTACGAGAGGTCCAGTTCCTGGGACATCTCGTTAATCAGAATGTGATATTGGTCGACCCGGCCAAGATTGAGGCAGTTATGAGATGAGAGGTGCCGAGATCTCTGTCCGAGATCAGGAGTTTTCTGGGTTTGGCGGGTTACTATAGGAGATTTATCAGATGCTTCTCTAAGATTGTTGTTCCTCTCACCAGATTGACCCGGAAGGGTGTTACTTTTACTTGGGGGCCCGAGCAGCAGGCCTCATTTAAGACTCTTCATCAGAGATTGTGCGAAGCCCCGGTGTTAGCCCTTCCCGAGGGAGTGGAGGATTTTGTAGTTTACTGTGATGCCTCTATATCAGGGATAGGAGCGGTGTTGATGCAGAGGGGACACGTGATTGCATATGCATCAAGGCAGTTGAAGCCTCATGATATGAGGTATCCCACCCACAATTTGGAGTTGGGTGCGGTTGTGTTCGCCCTTAAGATCTAGCGTCACTATTTGTATGGGGTCCGGTGTACCATATATACGGACCACAAGAGCCTGAAGTATCTCATGCATCATGTGACAACCCGGAACTTTTTCCATTTCTATTTAACCGATTTCCGTTAATAAATTTGAATTTTATTAAGTTTCCGTCAAACTTCTTGATTTAGAAAATCATCTACTTGTATATATAATTAAATTTTATATGAGTCGAGACCAAAACTTCACGAAATTTTGAGTTATCCTTCGATCAAAACATCGGTTTTCGACCTAAGTGAGTTTACGGTCGTAAACCTGTGTACGGCCGTACACTCGTTTACGGCCAGCATCGGGTGGACCCCACCACCGACCTCGAAAACCCCTATAAATACGAGACCTTACCCCTCATTTACACTTTTCTGGCCGGACACTCTCTCCTTCTCTCTCTAAACTATTGACCGTACACCCCAAAAACACCCTTATTCTTCCAAAAATCATTGCGAATCGTCATTGGGAGTTGATTTGGAGCGTCTAGAACTCGTTTTTCATCGAATCCAGCAACCTTGTTCTTGAGTGACGGCCGTACACCCTTCAAATCTGCAAATCTTCATTGACCGCACACCAGTTCACGGCCGTACACACTTCAAAGGCCGTACACCCTTCGAGAGACAGTTCACGGGCGTAAACTCCCTTTACGGCGGTAAAACCCATTCATGGTCGTACACACTTCTTAAGTGGTGCTTTAGACTGAAAACCCACTTTCCTCGATTCAATCAAGTCCAGGTAACATTCCTTAACCGAAAGCAAGTGTTTTTCTAACACTTTATCTAACGAAATCGCTAATTCAGATACATATATGTATTTAATTGTTATTAGGACTCCGTTAAGTGCCACACGCTACAACTCGAGGGTCTTCATTCCAGTTCGTTGATTTGACGTTTGCACACAGCTAACTGTGAGTTCATACCCCTATGTCTTTACTATTTTTAACGTTTTCAGGGGGAATACAAGCCAAACATAATTGATTTTGTGAAACTTATACAAAAAAAGGGATTTCAATAAACTTAAAATGGATGCAATTGATACAATCATACATTTTCTATACTTTTATAAAATATATAGATATTTTATCCCTATGTTGAGCATAAGGGAAGTTTTCATCATAATCACATAACTTTCAATGTAAAACATGAATTGAATGCATGAATGAACATATAAACTATAATAGGTATAGTTTGTGGAACAACTAACATATCAATGTACAAACATAGATTCAATGCAATCAAATATATAAACTATATAATGTGTAGTTTATGAGACATATAGACAGCAAGCTAAATTCAATGGATTCATTTTATTCTACATGTAATCGTTAGTACAACATTTTATGAGTGAGCATTCTTCGCGTACTTACCTAAGTACTAACAAAAGTCCTGAGATTATAACCAGCATCTCCTTGCGGGAGAACGTGAGTTTGTGTATAGATCTATACGGGATTGACAATCTCGCAGCATAACTGTTAGCTACAGTTAGGCCGGCAGGCCTGGGTGACAAAGTCATTTCGATTCCGACATTTGAAGAACGTCGTTCAGGCAATTATATGGTCAAGTATGGTTATAACTATTGGATTGGTGTCTAAGTCCATAACTATAATTGGTATATACTTGACCCGACCCGGCATAGTCTATTTGGGTTGCATGGCATCAGGACATTTGGATAGACCTTTTGTGAGAAGAGGATATTTGTGACATATTAATATATTATAAGTTCTAATATATTAATATGAAATCATATTATTTAATTAGTATTGATCAAGAATTAATTTGGAATTAATTTAGTGATCAAAAAGAGACTAATTAAATATATAGGGATTGATTGTGTAAATCATTCATTCTTATATATGTGGGCTTATGATCCATGATTCCTTATGTTGGGTTTAACCTATGTGGTAACCCATGGATACTCCATGGAGGTTAAAACCCACGGATCATAAGGAATGGGTAAAGTCATGGGTTACATGGTGTAACCCTAATGTGCACACTATATAAAGACCCCATTGGTTGGTGAAATTGGCACTAGTGAATACACAAGAGGGCAAGCCGATTTCAAAGAGTCAAATATCTCTTCTCATGGTTATTCCATATGTTCATGATGTTGTGTGAACCATTTGATGTGTCACACTTGAGGCACTAGGCTCTTAAGCTCCATGGAATCAAGCTACAACAAAGAGGTGTGTATTCTATCTAGTTTTGTTATCCTAGTACATATGATTGTATGCTAGTTAGGGTAATACCTTGGAAAATTGATATTTGCATGTATAATAGAGAAAACATAGATCCAAGGTATTTAGGGTTGCATGTACACCTTAGGAGTGTTAGAATGCTCAAAACCCAACAGTGGTATCAGAGCCTAGGGCTGTTTTCAATTATACTTGATGCAACACTTTTTTTCGAAGCCAAGAATCTGCATAGACATGAAACTTGACGAGTTCTGGCCAAAAACTCGACGAGTTCATGTGTTAAAGCATCAACTCGACGATTTCGATGTAGAACTCGACGCGTTGGTCTCCCAGAATGCATATCTTCGAGTTTTAAGGCTGGAATTGGACTAGGAACATTACCCTAAGCTGTTTTTGAACTTATAAACCTGTTTTTGATGTGGTAATGTTCATGCTAATCCAATTTCAAAGATAATTGTCATAATTTCAAGATTTGTATTAGTTTTATGTTCATGCTAATTTCTTGAAGATTGATGATTTGAATTATCTTGTTCTTATGAGTTAGCTTAGATTAATAGAAAAGTTATGAGATAATGTGTTTTCGATCCATATTGATCTAAAAGTTATTCTTAAAATGTGTTTTTGTAACTTGTCCTCAAGTTATATGAAAAGTCACATTTATGATTTTTTAAAATACTCATAAGATTTCCATAAGTTATGAAAGTGAAGAGTCTCATTTTTAAATGCTTTAAAGTCTTCCATAACTTGTCCTCAAGTTATGGAACTTGAAGAGTTTTTTCATTAAAAACTACTTTAAACACATAAGTTATGGAATTGAAAAGTTTTGTAGTGTTCAAAACTTGCCCTCAAGTTTTAGAATTTGTAAAGTTTTCCCATGAATATTTTAATTCCAAGTTAAGCCCTTAGAGTTTTAAAAGTTTAAAATTCAACCCTTATACTATTATTATAATTTTAATTATATAGATATGTATAAGATAAAGTCAATATTACCGTTAGTAAGCCTAATTCACGAAGCCGGTCTATAAGGGGGTATAAGGTTACTGCCTATAAAATGGCAGTTTAATGGGTGTCCACTCTCACCCACCGCTTCCTTGACTGGTGGAGGGTCATTAGCCGAACGGGTTGGATAAGGACTATAATTCTCCCTTTATTAAAAGTATAATGATAAATACTAAGTAACTAAACACTTATAAATTCCCAATCTTAGTTACTTAGGAAAATGTGAAACTGTGCTAACCCATGAAATTACACTTTGCACCTTTGTTAAGTCGTTAGTGGAGCGTGTGTCGTTAACCGGCACACTAACATGGGACTGACAATGTGTGGCGAAGGGTAACTTAAGTTTATCATAGATTGGTGGAGTGTGTGTGGTTAACCGACACATCAATTAGGTGATAAAGTTGAGGGTACCAAGTCAATTTGCATGGTTATTCACACCTTGTTTGTGATCCTCGGCATCCCAGTCACAAATTTGAGAGGGCACAATCGAGATTCAAACATGCCATTGAAAGTTCGATGTATCTCAAAAGATCTAGGAGTTTCAAATCCAATTAAAACTTAATTATATTTTGTTTTTCATGGTGGAAATTGGTAAATCGTCATTTACCTACCTTCAAATATTTTATAATTTGGATTACGACATCCCTCTTCCAGTTATAAATAGGTTGTTGGGTCCTAGCCTTAATATTTCATATTGGGTGTTATATTAAGGACTTAAATCAACTAAACTTGAATTACTCCCTCATAAATGTCTTGTTATGACAACTATGGTCTTCCTTATCCTTTTGGATAAAGCTTTCCTAATGAAGATGATATCCTAAATGGCAATCAAGGTGAAAGATCAATCCCTTTGTTGTGCATTAATGGGACTGGAAATCATGCTTCACTTCCTCCACCTCCTCCAATAAATCTCCCTAACCCACAAATTTCAAAGTCTTGAAAAGTTTAAGGTCACTCAATCCCTATTGGCAAGTAAAGTCTGTATGTGCTCGGGTCTTGGAGATCAAGTCACATATTAACAGGCCGGGAGAGTTGGGTGTCAAAGTCTCAAGGAAGTTGACTGTTGACTGGGTTCTTCAGTCACTTCCCAAATCATATAGTGAGTTCTTTAAGGACTACTATGTGACAGACCATGACATGATCCTTAATGATCTTACCTATTTTCTCGATGCTGCTGAATCAGAAATGATTTGGAGCATTGGTAAAGCAAATTAGATTGAAAGATCTACTTCCCAAACCTATTTGGACATTGACAATGGTGACATTGGAAGTCTAGAAAAGCTTCCTCTTCCCAATGGAAAGGGATCGGCCATGGTCAAGTCGTTTGACTCAATGGTAAAGAGAAAGGCTAAGTCTGGACAATCAAGTGTACCATTTCCAAAGAGTCCATATGTTTCTTTTGCCAAAATAAGGGGCATTGATTACGAAGCTGCCAAATTTACCTGAAAGTTCATAAGGATGGTAAAAGTCAAAAAGGTTTGACTCTACTTCAGGTAAAGTCCATTATCTAACTCTATTAAGTATCTTTTGGAGATTCTTAATACATGATGTAATGTAATTACATTTTGATGTTTTGAAGAATCAAAGGAAACCTAAAGAAAGAGTATGCTGATTATGATCGCGAAGATGGATTTCGATCGCAAGGTTCGGTGATCAGAATTTTGAGCAGATACTTAAGAGTTATGATATATTGCTTAGGAATAGACAACAACATGTTTTTCATATGTATTTGCATTGTAAGGATAAGATTTTTCCGCAAGTTTTAAAATAAAAGAAAAGGTTTTGATTTTATTTTTTTTAAGTATCCTTATAATGGCATTTGTGGAAAAAAAATTGTTGTTTATATGTTTCCATTGATAAGCAATATTGGAAAATGGATTTGATTCTTTCATTTGTGGTAGTGTCATAATTTACCAAATAAGGAAAGATTCTCATCACCCAAGTTTCAGTTGGATGGAAACTTGGAATCATGCAAGTTGTATTATATGATGAGTGAGAATTTTCATTTTTGGGAAATTAACATTGATTCCTTGTTCACATGTATGTGTGAGTCAAGTGAAGGACTGAAGGATTGGGTACACTAGGTTGTGCACTGGTCAGGTCCACCACAAAGGTCGATAAGATTATTCATCATGATTTACTAAAGATTAGTAAATATGGTTATACTTACAAGTTTAAGTGTAATTATGAAACATTGGAAAAGTTTCAATGTATGGCAGGACAAATGAGAAGGATCAAATTAGGCAGAAAGATAAATGTTTCTCCAATCTGAAAAGGTGGGAGAGTGCTTAAGTATCTTGGTTTATGGTTATCTTGGTGATTATGAAACCATATCACAATTGATCCTCTAAGGACACCTTAGTGCATTTGTTTGGCTAAGGAGAGGAATCATGAATTGTTGAAATGGTTAAATCAAAAGATAAATCATACTTCGTTCCAAAAATCAAATCTTAGAGTCATACTCCAAGATTGAGCCTTGACTGATATAATCTTAAAAAGGTGTAAAACACTTGTCAAATGTAGAGTAAAATGTTTTCTACTCTTGTACATTTGAGATTGGTAAGTTGTGATGTTTTGGATAAGACAAAGACCAACTAAGACCAATTGTGAGAAGTGTTTAACTTGATAAGAATTCGCACTAACTCTTGAATATTTGTTTTGTTAAGGAATGATTCTTGACAAAAGAGAATCTTATATGTCAAGAGGTTAGTGGGAGTCTTTAAAAATCTTGAGATGGATTCAAGAACTAATCAAGAGGATTGTTAATCACTAGCCCACGACTTGAGGTTTGTAACCTATCGTGTTGACATATTCTTATTTCTGTGCCTATTCCAGTTAAAGTTGACTATGCTTGTGAGTTCTATGAGTTCTGAATTGTTTGCATAACAATGTAGAAGCAATGATAGGCCCTTGAGCTGCCAAGTGGCAAGAAATTAAGATTGAACAAGTTCAGTCCATATGAGTTTGGGTTTGTCATTAACCCTGTCTTGTGATTATGTTTTTGCCAAATTCACATGGATAGGAATACATACACCATAAAAAATCTAAGTGTCATAAGGTTTCTCTCCTATTCATGAAAATGATGGTGAGGAAACGCTTTCACTAAGTAGATTTTAAGTAGATAGCAATTGTGATATTTGCAATCTCAAGTCATTAGTGGAGCGCGTGTGGTTAACCGGTGTAACATCCGGATTTTTATGGATATTAATGTGTATGTTGATCTGGAGATTGAAGGAGAGACTCGACGAGTTAAGGGTCCAACTCGCCGAGTCTAGTCGAGTTGCTCGTGTGGATTTAATGAATGGACTCGATGAGTCAGAGGAGGGACTCGCCGAGTAGGTGCTGGGCAGAGAAACCCTAATTTCCCGGGTTTGGGACATATTTAAAGGCACTTATGGCCTCCTATTGTGGCCACACTTTCCACAGAGGAACCCTAAATAGCCTTGAGCATGTAAAGTGAGATAGAAAGCTATCTTGAGCAGGTTGGTGTGATTTTGTAAGAAAGAAGAAGGTTCAAGCTAAAAGGGGCGGCCAGAGAAGATTGTGGATCTGAGTTATTCAAGCAAGGAGCTTCAGTTGGAGGTATCAATTCGAAACCTTTCTTCCTTATTGTGTAGATCTCATCTCTTGAGGATTAGGGCTTGAATTACCTTCTTGATGGGGTTTTGAGTGCATCAAACCCCTTTCTGTGGACTTGTATTATAGATCTGGACCTTGTTAGGTCCAGAGAGTCCGAAGGTGTGAAGCCATAGTTGTGCAACCATAGAGCTTTGAAGCTAGGAAGCATTAATGAAGTTTTAATGGTATATAAAGAAATATACACCATGCATGGACACCAAGATCGAAGCTTTACGTGTCCATTGAGCCTTGAGAGGACAGATCTAGTGTTTGGAGTGTTAGATCTGTTTTGTATTGTCTGATTGAGCTTTGGGTCTGAATGAACTCGCCGATTCAATGAGCCGACTCGACGAGTTGATTAGGGTTTGTCCCGTAGAGATTAATCATGCGATCACTCGGTCAGTTGGGAGTCAACTCGACGAGCTGAGTCAACCTTTAAAAGACTTCTGTGGAAAATGATGGGACTCAACGAGTCACAAGGGTGCACTCGGCGAGTCAGGTCAAATATGGACTGTTGACTCGAGTCTGACTTCTGTTGACTTTAGGGTTTAGTCAACGTGAGTAATGGAGACCATGGAGGGGTAAAATGATCTTTTATCCACTTCAAGAGCTAGACAGAGAAAGAGGGTAGCCTTTGGAATAGGCGAGTATTAATAGAGCATTAATTAGAGATATTTATCCATTGTGATAGGCGGAGGCTAGTTCGATATTTCCGAGTACGAGACTATTATTTGCTAGCTTGCCACGTGAGTCTTCTCACTATACTTTACCTAGAGTGGTAACTATGTGTGACCAGAGGGTCTTATGTGCTTGCTTGAGTTATGCATTTTTTGTGTGATATATGTGTTGTATGTTATGTTATGTGATACCTATACCGGACCGGAGGGTCCAATGAATATCGAGACCAGAGGGTTCTCACGAGACCGGACCAGAGGGTCCAATGATTCATGAGACCAGAAGGTCCTCACTAGACCGGACCAGAGGGTCTAACGAGTAGTGAGACCGGAAGGGCTTTCATCTAGACCGGACCGGAGGGTCCAACGATTCATGGGACTGGAGGGTCCCATTGAGACACACGGGCTGGAGGGCCCTACAGAGTTATAGCCTTGAGTGGCTAGTATGTGTATGTGGTATTTTGGGGAACTCGCTAAGATTTGTGCTTACCATGTTATGTGTTATGTGTTTCAGGTTTATCAGGATCGCGGGAAGGCACCGGCTTGATTGTACACACCAGTGGAACAGTTATGTTTTGAGAATCCTGGAGTTGAATCAAACAATTATGGAGTTGGGATTTGTAAAGTAAATAAATGAGATTTTCGTGAAATTTGTTTTGAGAATTATGCGATTTTAACTGAAAAATTTGTTCGAAAATTTACGTCGTTACAAGTTGGTATTAGAGCCTTGGTTTGAGGGATTCGGATGCACCTCCGGGTGCGTTTGAACTCAAACTGAGGATTTGAGAAAGATTTTCAAAAGAGATAAATTTTTCTAAGAATAAGAAAGAGTTTAAGAGAAAACAAGTTAGAGCAGTGTGTACAATCAGCCAGAGCCGAACGGTGATTTCCCAAAATACCCTTACTTTTGTGTTATGAGATATTTATGAGATATCTTATGAGATATTATGCATGCTAGAGATAGGCTAGGTATTTCATAATTAGGACTAGAGTGGCCTGATTTGTGATGCCTTAGCCTAGGAATTGTGTTATCTGTGATTTGCTTTTGAGTATGTGTGGAGTAAGAGTATCCAGCAGGAATCCTTTTTAGAGAGGGATTGGAGTAGAGGAGTAATCTAGGAGAGATACCTAGATGAGCATTTGAGGAGTCTACTGACAGAGTAGTCAGATGCCCGTGTGGGGTAAAGTTGCTTGAGTTCGGTGATATCCTTTTGAGTATGAGCACAACAAGTGAAGTTGTAACCTAGAGTGGTTGTACGTGTTGGTAGAGATCATTCGAGGCCCGAATGCTGCTTGCTTCGTGCTTTGTGGAACTCTTGATGATGGGAGTCAGCTACTAAGTGAATATGACGATATTCAGGAGGTAGATGGCTGGCATCATAAGGGGTTCTTCAACAGCTGATGGCAGAGAAGTGAGAGAACCTAGGAAGAGCCTAGGGAGTGAACTTAGTCAGATGAGTATACTGACGGAGGAGAGTATTCGCTGGAGGGCGAACTTGCATATCGGGATTAGTGATCGAGAAGGTTGAACCACTACTTAGGAAATCCGGGACGATCCGTGTGGAAAGTATGGGTTGATGTGGCAGGTAGTATGGGCCCGTACTACTGAAAGCAAAGGACCCATACTCGAAACAGGGAGAATTCCAGAAATTCTAAGTAGCGGATTGAGAAGAGAGAACATGGTTCGAGTACCATGATTCGTAGCGGATTGAGAAGTGAGAATATGGTTTGAGTACCATGATTCGTAGCGGATTGATAAGAGAGAACATGGTTCGAGTACCATGATTCGGAACGGATTGAGAAGAGAGAACATGGTTCGAGTACCATGATTCGTAACGGATTGAGAAGAGAGAACATGGTTTGAGTACCATGATTCGTAGCGGATTGAGAAGAGAGAACATGGTTCGAGTACCATGATTCGTAGCGGATTGAGAAGAGAGAACATGGTTCGAGTACCATGATTCGTAGCAGATTGAGAAGAGATAACATGGTTCGGGTACCATGATTCATAGCAGATCGAGAGGTGGCCACATGGTTCGAATAACATGACTCGTGGCGGTTAGTGCTTCTGGTTTTACCAGTTATTCCATTGTGATTGGTTAGACTGAGATCGGATGTGAAAGAGTATGGGGTCAGAGGGCCATGTTGAATGAGTTTCAATAGATCTTAGCTTGAGATGGAAATCGAGTTAGTTTCCAAGGGATTTTTTGTGAGATGCCAGTTGGAGTCGCAAGACTCAGGGGTGAGTAGAAGATGGTGATTTATGGAGGATTACGGTCTGAATTGAGCAATCGGCCGATAGAGGAGATGTCACTTTCTGTGACAAGAGTAGTGTTATTTCCGTTTTCTGCGAGAAGCAGAAGAGATATTGAGACTTTCGGTTTCTGAGCTTGAAGGTAAACCCTGTGGGGTAGCATGGGTTGCGATCTTTCACCCGAGTATCTAGGCAGTATGACTGCCGCAAGGTAATATTATAGTATGAGAGGGTCATCAGTGATGACTGAGATGGCCAAGGACAAGGGTATACCCTATTTGAGGATAGTAGGGCATATGTTAGAAAAAGTGTCGGGTGATCAAGAGGAGTATATTGGGGCGGTGGCCCTCATTGTCTATGATGCATATCGAGTGTGGGAGTAAGGTTTCTGCTCTCTTAATAACTCTCATGATGATACGTTGGTTGGGGAGTCGAAGATTAGGAGTGTGATAGTTCATTAAATTTCAGACAAAGATTTATGACTACTACATGACAGTTGAGATGTCTGGTAGTGTGTCAGTATGAGATTTGAACGATGTGGGGAAACTGGTTGAGGAACCAGAAACGAGGTGTGTAATAGTGCATTATTTCCAGAGTGAGAGTCAGGACTGTGTCGGGACAGTTGGAGTATCCGGTGGTGTGTCGGTCTGAGACATTCAACGTGACTAGGGGCAGTCACGTTGGGAAGTTTTCGAGGATTTTATCTGAGCTTCGGGATGTTTGGAGTTGCTATGTCCCTATCGGGAAGATCATCGTGAGTTCTGTGGTATTTTCCTAGAGTAGGTGTGATGTACCTAGTGAAACAGTCTGTAGAATGGATGGCTGGTGTGCCAAATGGTGATGGTTCGAGCCCTGAGTGGGGGAGAATCGGGTATTTTATTGAGGATATCAGAGAATTGTTCAACAGCGGTTAGAGGACTGGATATGGTGACCTACGGTATGGTTACGTGAGACCAGGATTATTGGTGGTTGAGGCGAGGTGCAGAGCGAAATAGTGCATGTTGTACGTGATCAGGAATGGATGAGTATCCCCACGGCAGGTGGCCGTTGGTCAGAGACCTTGTGGTGGATATGAATTCTTCGAGGATGTAATGGTAAATTCGAGGTGGTTGGCTCATAAGGATAGACTCGGCAGTTGAGAAGTTATGGATCAATGTATGGGTTGTTATATGCACTTTAAGAAGGGTAGAAGTTGATTGGGCAACCAACTTCAGGGTCGGTATGTGTATTCTTCCATGGGTTTTGAGCAATAGAGGAGGGAGTTTCGGATGGTCGTCAGCGTGTTCTGAGTCATTGACGATTCATCCATGTTTCAATTGAGAGTTAGGATACTCCGAAGTTACGAGTTGTGTGAGATTCTGAAAGGATGTGTGGCTATATCTGAGTATGACGCCATAACTAGGAGATCAGTGGCTGAGGCAAGACATCGTGAGGTAATGACCTGAGGATGAGATTGTGGGGCGATAAGAGAGGGTGTTGTGATACTGCAGGGAGCCGTAGTACTCACTAGTCAGAGAGAGGGTGTTGTGATATTGTAGGGAGCCGTAGTACTTACTAGTCAGAGAGAGGGTGTTGTGATACTGCGGTGAGCCGTAATACTCACCAGTCATTGGGGGAGTGTTGCGATACTACGGGGAGCCGTATTATTCGCTAGTCAGAGCATGACGCAGAAGAGTTTTTAGGCTCGGGTAGCCTTAATCTTTGAGTTTCGGGAACCTGGTGGTCGGACCAGGGGCGAGACTGGGGTCTCCATAATGGTCGGGAATCATTATATTTCGAGTTAGGCTGTGGAGACCGAAGTCGGTAGGAATCAGAGAAGTGATGTACGCGTGGGTTGCGGGTCATGGGTCGCGAGTTGAGTGTTTCGTTGGGACTAGTGGTTCCAATTCTGTGCCGGACCAGAATCTGGAGTTGAGTTCTATTTTAGTAGTGTATTGAGTAGGCGGAAAGAGATTCCAGATTCAGAGATGAATTTCATTTTGAAGGGGGTATTGATTTCATCTGGTGTCTTAGACCTGAGTGGGTCAATTCGTTGGTATGGTAAAACCGCGAGACGCATGGAACTAATGAGTAGTAGACGACAGAGGTCGAGGGTGAGACGACTTCCGTATTCGTTTGAGGTAAAGCGAACTTTGTGACTTGTGTGTGTCACACTGGGCCGAGATAGTTCTTGTGAAAAGGAAGTAGGCGAGACGTTTTGGGACATGAAATGGGTAACCTTTGGCGGTTCAGCTACTGGGTCGGGAGATGACCTGGTGCCCAGTTTTAAGAGGGGAGCTGAGGTTTATGTTTGTTAGATGTCGGAGGACGCTTCTGAACAAGCATGATCATTATTTGTGTCTGAGGTCAGGATGTTGAGGATTCGTTGTTCAGATGAGTTTTGATTGCAGTACAGTGGATGGGTCCCTGGTGTGATGAGATCTTTTCATTCCTTAGTATATGATCTGGATTGTTTATCAAGTCTGGGATGAGTGATCGGTAGCCAGTATTGGGCATGGACTTGTTTTTATCGGTCCCAACTAGAGAATCGGAGGAGCAATGAGTTATCGGGGTTTGTTATTCGAGGAACGAATAAACGTGGTGATATCTTGAGAGGGCGGTCTGGCGGTGTGGCAGGCTACTAGATTTTCCAGATTCTGGAGAGTCAGAAGGGGTAGCGTAGTGGCGGATGGGTCTGTCCTTTTTCCGGGGGGAGTCCCTGTATGGATTCAGGTGTCCAGAGAGGAAGATAGTTGTGTGGTATGAGATCCTTTCGATGGTGCTGTTCGGTTATTTGAGTAGATCTATATGTTGTCGAGGAGCGATTTCGAGGGCGAAATCTAATTCAAGTGGGGGAGAATTGTAACATCCCGATTTTCAGGGATATTAATGTGTATGTTGATCTGGAGATTGAAGGAGAGACTCGACGAGTTGAGGGTCCAACTCGCCGAGTCGAGTCGAGTTGCTTGCGTGGATTTAATGAATGGACTCGACGAGTCAGAGGAGGGACTCGGCGAGTAGGTGCTGGGCAGAGAAACCCTAATTTCCCGGGTTTAGGACCTATTTAAAGGCACTTATGGCCTCCTATTGCGGCCATACTTTCCAGAGAGCAACCATAAAGAGCCTTGAGCGTGCAAAGTGAGAGAGAAAGCTATCTTGAGCAAGTTGGTGTGATTTTGTAAGAAAGAAGAAGGTTCAAGCTAAAAGGGACGGCCAGAGAAGATTGTGGATCTGAGTTATTCAAGCAAGGAGCTTCAGTTGGAGGTATCAATTCGAAACCTTTCTTCCTTATAGTGTAGATCTCATCTCTTGAGGATTAGGTCTTGAATTACCTTCTTGATGGGGTTTTGAGTGCATCAAACCCCTTTCTGTGGGTTTGTACTATAGATCTGGACCTTGTTAGGTCCAGAGAGTCCGAAAGTGTGAAGCCATTGTTGTGCAACCATAGAGCTTTGAAGCTAGGAAGCATTAATGGAGTTTTAATGGTATATAAATCAATATACACCATGCATGGACACCAAGATCGAAGCTTTATGTGTCCACTGAGCCTTAAGAGGACAGATCTAGTGTTTGGAGTGTTAGATCTGTTTTGTATTGTCTGATTGAGCTTTGGGTCTGAATGAACTCGCCGAGTCAATGAGCCGACTCGACGAGTTGATTAGGGTTTGTCCCGTAGAGATGAATCATGCGATCACTCGACGAGTTGGGAGTCAACTCGACGAGCTGAGTCAACCTTCACAAGACTTCTGTGGAAAACGATGGGACTCGACGAGTCACAAGGGTGCACTCGGTGAGTCAGGTCAAATATGGACTGTTGACTTTAGGGTTTAGTCAGCGTGAGTAATGGAGACCATGGAGGGGTAAAATGGTCTTTTATCCACTTCAAGAGCTAGACAGAGAAAGAGGGTAGCCTTTGGAATAGGCGAGTATTAGCCTCGAGTAGCTAGTATGTGTATGTGGTATTTTGGGGAACTCACTAAGCTTCGTGCTTACCGTGTTATGTGTTATGTGTTTCAGGTTTATCAGGATCGCGGGAAGGCACCGACTTGATTATACACACCAGTGGAAGAGTTATGTTTTGAGGATCCTGGAGTTGAATCAAACAATTATGGAGTTGTGATTTGTAAAGTAAACAAATGAGATTTTCGTGAAATGTGTTTTGAGAATTATGCGATTTTAAATGAAAAATGTGTTCGAAAATTTACGTCGTTACAACCGGCACACTAACATGGACTTGTGAGAATGGCAAAAGGTCTAAACATTATGATTACAGAATCCCTCTTCATAATTGTTTAGACACACATGTGGGCTATCTAAGGAAAGGTGTATGATTTTGATAAAGTGTTATCAAAGCATCTCGTATCAAGAATCTGAACTTTGGTAAAGAAAGTCAATAAAGTATTGATTGCTAGAAGTCCAGTTGATTCCTGGATACATGTCAAAGCTAGTGGGAGCATAAGTGTTATGCTAGTAACATAATAATCATTATGCTAGTAGGAGAATGATTATTATGTTGCAAGTTAGCAATGTTAATTATAGAAAACAAAATTTTCAATTCGCTTTGAAAAATTGTTTTGCTATAATTAAGGGAGAGGATTTTATACTTCATTCCAATTCTAAAAGCTTAGATTGAGATTTTAATCAACTTTAGTCAAGGATATATATGAATGTTATGTTGGAATGGTTCAACATAAGGAAATTCTATATATGTTGCGTTCTCAAAAATTTGATTATGATTACAGCATACCTCTTCATAGTTTGAATTTTGAGAACATGACAAATAAAAATTTTTATAGCATGAATCAGGTCCCATATACTTCGGGTATAGGATCGATTACATGTGCTATAATATTTATCCATTCTAAATTTTCCAAATGCCTAGGGCATTAATAGGGGAAAAAGGAATAGAACTGGATTTGACTAAAATGATTAAGCAATTGTCGAGGACAATCTGAGGTTTGCCAAAGATTGGTTGCTCATGGACAATTGGAAGTATATAGATAGGACCATATTGACATATTCTGAAAGGAGGCAACTCTTGTTCAGAAGTGATAGTTAAAATGGGAATATGGAATTGTCTCCATAAGTGGAAGTTATTCTTTGAATCTGTGTAAGATTAGAGAACTTAATGCAAGAAGGGTGTTCAAAGGAATGTACTTTGAATGTGAGACTCCGTTTCCATGGAATTTCACTCCATTGGAATACTTTGTAATGTTTGTTGCCAAGTCTTTGTGACTTGGGCATAGTCATTATAAGGGGATCATTGCATATAAGTTTAGATTCTAACAGATTACGGTAAATGGCAAGAATTTGGTATTCTTACATTTACAAAGTAAGGATTGGGATTGTGAAATGAGCATCATGGAAATATTGTCAATCAATCTGTTTCACAAAGTAAAGATCATAGAAAAACATAGTGTGCATACTTGGAGTATGGAATAGCTAGTGTTTGGACAAACATAGTGTGCATGCTTTGAGCATGGGATGACTATTGTTTTAATTCAAGTATTAAGTTGATGAATCGAAACATTGAATAATGAGTAATCAATATGGCGCTTAGATAAAAGGTGTTTTTATTTACTCTCAAAGTGTTGGGGCCATATAGGATTAGTATTATTCTTGTGTTTCACTTTGCATGTATTGACTTCCAGAATAACTAGGTCGTTCTTCCTGAATGACTAAGTTATTCAAACCATCCACAGTCGGTCATATGTTGGAAGTAGATATGAATCAAGACTGTCATGAAGCTGGTTTGTAGATGTCCAAGGTAGTGGACATAGCAAGAGTTGCTGCAACATTCATGACTGCTCATAAGTTCTGAGTATTGGATTAAACCCACGCTCATTTGACTCACTTCATGGATTTTATCACGAGTGATCATGAGACGATAATATCTTATATTCTTCAAACCGAGAGATATGAGTTGTTGACTATGAGTTGGTTATACATTGATTGCACGAAAACGCATTGGTAACTCGATGTTATAAAACGTGCTTTTGTGTATGATTCAACAAGTAGTTAGTACAAGCATATGAGTCAAAGTTTATCCATTCCTTTTACCCGTAAAGGGATAAAAGCGATATTTGTGGGCCCCTCGATGATTTAGTGATGACACCCTAAGTGCTTGGCCAAGCCTGGACTGATTTTATTTGTTCAATTAGTCGGTCGTCATAAATCAGAAATCGGGAAACAACAAATGGACAGAGAGAATGACTATAATCCATGTATCAGTCCATATGATATCTAGAATGGAGGAATATATGATCCCTTATCTAATGGACGCATCATTGATTCGTTCAGAGTTTGACAGCGGCTTTTAAGAGCTACGATTGCTAGTCGGGTTATGAAGTCGTACTTGCAATAATAGTTATTAGACTTATTCAAGTGGGAGACTGTTGGATTAGTGTCTAAGTCCATAAATATAATTGGTATATACTTGACCCGACCCGACATGGTCCATTTGGGTTGCATGGCATCAGGACATTTGGATAGACCTTTTGTGAGAAAAGGATATTTGTGACATAATAATATATTATAAGTTCTAATATATTAATATGAAATCATATTATTTAATTAATATTGATCAAGAATTAATTTGGAATTAATTTAGTGATAAAAAAGAGACTAATTAAATATATGGGGATTGATTGTGTAAATCATTCATTCTTATATATGTGGGCTTATGATCCATGATTCCTTATGTTGGGTTTAACCCATGTGGTGACCTATGGATACTCCATGGAGGTTAAAACCCATGGAGCATAAGGAATGGGTAAAGTCATGGGTTACATGGTGTAACCCTAATGTGCACACTATATAAAGACCCCATTGGTTTGTGAAATTGGCACTAGTGAATACACAAGAGGGCAAGCCGATTTCAAAGAGTCGAGTATCTGTTCTCATGGTTATTCCATATGTTCATGATGTTGTGTGAACCATTTGAGGTGTCACACTTGAGGCACTAGGCTCTTAAGCTCCATAGAATCAAGCTACAACAAAGAGGTATGTATTCTATCTAGTTTTGTTATCCTAGTACATATGATTGTATGCTAGGTAGGGTAATACCTTGGAAAATTGATATTTGCATGTATAATAGAGAAAACATAGATCCAAGGTATTTAGGGTTGCATGTACACCTTAGGAGTGTTAGACTGCTGAAAACCCAACAATAACAACTCATAAATTTGGTACTAAGAATATACGATTAATGTATGAATGGTAATAACTTTAATTAGTTTTAGTATAAAGTAACAGAACTACTATACATATTAAAGTTTTCAGAGCTTTCCGAACTTACTATACATATTGGTGATAACCTGGGTTTTTCATGTAAAAAAGAGGTTTCTTATTAAATCAAACAATGCACAACACATTCAATGGTAACTAGACATATAAACTATTACGATATGAGATTCAGTAACCAAATACACATGTTAGAAAATAATGGGTTTTCTTGCAAGCATACGAATACATTCATTGATTCATTAACCGATTTTCCTCTCAAAAACATGCTTATGAACTCACTAGCTTTATGTTGATACTCTTTCAAAACTGCTTGTATTCTCAGGAAATCAGTAGATAGGTACCTCCTGGAGTTTTGAGAAGACGGAGCGTATAGAGTCACGTTTTTTTCTTTTGATTATAATTTTGATGTATAAAAGCAAGAATCAAATAGATGTAAAAAACCCTTTTCATATATGTATTCAATGTAATGGTTGTGTTTACTTTAATTACTATGATGCAATTGTTGTGATACTATACATGAAGTCATCCACCCCCGAACGTTTCTGCCGTTCCGGTTTGGGGGTGTGACAGATTGGTATCAGAGCTCTTGTTTATAGTGAAATAAGTATACCGAACCTTACATGGTATACAACTATAAACACTAAGGGGCCGAAGTTCTCTGAACTAAAACTATACTTTTAAAATATAAGTATTTTATAAAAAGTATACAAGTATACATAAGTACCAGAAACAATATCATAAGTAGAACAAAACAAAAGTATTTGGATGTTGGACACTGTGGTTAAACCTGGATAGTTATGTAATCATGTCTGGGATCAATATAGCCTGATCAACTATATTTATTTGAGACATGACCAACATGTGTCTGGGAGTGATCATGGTGTTGCAACAAGGCTTAAACTTACCAAGCTATATACATCAAGATATCGATAGAACAGAGCATACAACTTAAAATACTATAGGAGTATTTTAGCTAGAGCCGAATACAGTATAGAGATTCATTCCAAGTGTTGCTACTTATTCCTTTCTAGCGATAGTTTACTTGCATTAGTAACCATTCTCTGTTTATCGCTTAGTAGAACACTTTATCTATCAGGATGAGATATATCTTGTTTCATATCTCTTGATTTAAGATCTAGGGGACTTACCATCCTCTTCTTCCTGATTATTTTTAGAAAAAGATGCCTCCCATAAAGAGACCTAGCAGAAAGAACAATGACCCTCCGCCGCCACCACCTCCTCAGTTCGATCCTGCCATGTTCCAGGCAGCAGTTACAGCCGACGTGACTGCAGTAATGGCGCAAATAAACCCCGGTGGGGCTAGCGGATCCGGAGATGGTACTCATCCCCAAAATCTCGGCGATCAGGGACATCAAAAGGATTGTTCCTATAAGGACTTCATGAACGCGAAACCCAAACCCTTCGAAGGCAATGGAGGAGTCATTGACTTAACCCGATGGTTCGAGAAGATCGAATCCATTTTTGAAATTTGTGTTTGTTCCGAGGCAAACAAGCTGAAGTTCGCCGCCTGCACCTTCACCAACAAAGCACTGACCTGGTGGAATGGTCAAGCCAAATCCCTAACCCTGCCAGTAGCGAATGCCATGGGTTGGGAGAGCTTAAAAGAACTCATGCTTGCTGAGTACTGCCCAAGGGGCGAGATGCAGAAGTTAGAGCACGAGCTCTGGAATCTGAAGATGAAAGGTTCCGACATTGCCACTTACACAGCTAGATTCTGCGATCTGGCTCTTCTCTGCCCGGGGATGGTCACCCCGGAAAGCAAGAAGATAGAAAGATACATTTGGGGATTGACGCCCCCAACACAAGGAAATGTCTTGGCTGCTAAGCCTACCACTTTTGACAGCGCCAAGTGTCTAGTGCAGACCCTGATAGATCACGGGGTTGATCTAGATGAAGTAACAGTCGCTCCCGAACCACCAAAGGAGAGTGGTGGGTAGAAGAAATTCTGGAACAAACGAAAGGGCCAGTCTTCGCAGGAGCCCTCCAAGAAACAACAAATAGTGGTAGTCCACGCTGCTACTACTCCTGCTGTTGTTCCCACTACTCCAACAAATCCCAGTCGCTATGCTGGAAACCTACCTTTGTGCAACAAATGCAACTTCCATCATTTGGGAGTTTGTAGAGAAATGCAATGCAACAAATGTGGCAGGAAGGGGCATACAGCGCGATTCTGCAAGACACCAGCTCAACCGACCAACCAGGCTACTGAAGTGGGCGTGGGTCAGGCCTGTTATGGATGTGGGGAGGTTGGGCACTTCAAAAGAAATTTCCACAAGGCAACAACAGGTGGTAACACATGGAAGGTGCTGGCGATGGGCCAGGAGGAGGCAGTTGCTGATCCCACAGTTGTTACGGGTATGTTCCTCCTCGACAACTCTTATGCATGCATTCATTTTGATTCTGGTGCGGAGAGAAGTTTTGTTAGTCATGCATTTAAACATCAACTCAAACATAAATCCCAACCTTTAACCAAAACATTTACCGTCGAGATGGCTAACGGAAAGAAAGAGAGCACTAACGACACATTCATAGGTTGTACCCTTACCCTAAACGACCATTCTTTCCCCATCGATCTTATGCCAGTTTCCATAAAAAGCTTCGATATCATCATTGGTATGGATTGGTTGAGCCCCAATCGTGCCGATATCCTTTGTTACAAAAAATCCATCCGTCTCAATCTTCCCTCGGGCGAAACTCTCGTAGTTTACGGCGATAAACTCAGCTCAAACCTTCATATCATTTCACGTATCCAAGCCCAGAAATATCTGCGAAAGGAGTGCCATGTATTCCTAGCTCATGTCGTTAACGAAAAGCAAGAAGTGAAGGACCTCGAGAGCATCCCCGAAGTCTGCAACTTTCCTGATGTTTTTCCCGAAGATCTTCCAGGAATCCCTCCCGAGCGCCAAGTCGAGTTCCGTATCGACTTAATCCCCGGAGCTACTCCCGTAGCTAAATCCCCGTATCGTCTAGCGCCGGCAGAAATGCAAGAGTTATCCAGCCAGCTCAATGAGCTGCTCAACAAGGGATTCATAAGACCAAGTTCCTCACCCTAGGGAGCCCCTATCTTATTCGTGATAAAGAAGGATGGATCCTTTCGGATGTGCATAGATTATCAAGAACTGAACAAGCTTACCATCAAGAACCATTATCCCCTACCCATAATCAACGACTCTTCGATCAACTTCAGGGAGCCAGTTACTTTTAGAAAATAGACTTAAGATCAGGGTACCATCAGTTGCGAGTTCATGAGAATGATGTTTGCAAGACAGCATTCCGAACTCGTTATGGACATTACGAGATTGTAGTAATGCCCTTTGGTCAAACCAACGCACCGGCGGTATTCATGGATCTGATGAATCGGGTGTGCCGCCCTTTCCTAGACAAGTTTGTAATCGTGTTCATTGATGATATATTTGTCTACTCTCGGAGCGAGGAAGATCATAGACAACACTTGAGACTAGTGTTAGAAACACCAAGGGAGGACAAACTCTATGCAAAGTTTTCAAAGTACGAATTCTGGATCAGAAAGGTAACTTTCCTTGGTCACGTGGTTAGTGAGGAAGGCATACACGTGGACCCTTCCAAGATCAAAGCGATTGAGAATTGGTCAGCACCAAAGACACCCACAGAAATCTGTCAATTCTTGGGCCTGGCTGGCTACTATCGCAGATTTATCTAGAATTTCTCCAGAATTGCTAAGCCTTTAACCACTCTGACACAGAAAGGTGTAACCTTTAGTTGGGGAGAAAAGCAAGACACTACGTTTCAAACATTGAAGCATGCCCTATGCAGTGCACCTATCTTGTCTCTGCCCGAAGGGACGGAAGACTTCGTTGTCTGCTGTGATGCATCCAATCAGGGCCTAGGCTGTGTGCTTATGCAGCGAGGAAAGGTTATTGCCTATGCCTCGAGACAGCTGAAAACGCACGAGGTCAATTACATAACTCACGATCTAGAGTTGGGAGCAGTGGTCTTTGCGTTAAAGATTTGGAGACATTATCTCTACAGAACCAAGTGCACTGTCTTCACCGACCATAAGAGCCTACAACATATCTTCGATCAGAAAGAGTTAAACATGAGACAGCGGCGATGGGTAGAGCTACTCAGTGATTACGAGTGCGAAATACGCTACCATCCCGGAAAGGCCAATGTGGTAGCGGATGCCCTTAGCCGAAAAGAGTATTCAGGTCGTAGAGTGAAGGCACTGACAATGACCATCCATTCCCATTTATCCGCTCAAATCGGAGAGGCTCAGCTGGAAGCCTTAAAACCAGAGAACATGTCGGATGAAGCCTTGAGAGGAATGGAAAATAAATTAGAGGTCAAGGGAGACGGAGTTTACTATTTCATGAACCGGATCTGGACCCCAAAGTACGGCGGTTACAGGGATGTTGTCATGAACGAAGCTCACAAGACTAGATACTCCATTCACCCAGGTTCAGATAAGATGTATCTGGATCTCAAACAACTCTATTGGTGGCCGAACATGAAAGCAGAGATCGCTACCTTCGTGGGCAAGTGTCTGACTTGCGCCAAGGTGAAGGTGGAATATCAAAAGCCCTCAGGTCTACTTCAGCAGCCCGAAATACCTGAGTGGAAGTGGGAAAGGATTACTATGGATTTCATCACTAAGTTTCCCAAGTCTCCGAGTGTGTACGACACCATCTGGGTAATTGCCGATCGACTAACTAAATCCGCCCACTTCCTGCCAATCAAAGAAAACTTAAAAATGGAGAGGTTGACACGAATCTACATTCGAGATATAGTATGTCTGCATGGTGTACCTGTGTCCATTATCTCCGATAGGGATAGCAGGTTTACCTCGAGATTTTGGCAGTCACTGCAGAAGGCTCTTGGAGCTAAGCTGGATATAACCACAGCTTACCATCCACAGACAGATGGGCAGAGTGAGAGAACCATTCAAACATTGGAAGATATGTTGAGAGCATGCGTCATCGACTTCGACATGTCGTGGGACACTCATTTGCCCTTGGTCGAATTTTCCTACAACAACAGCTACCATACCAACATCAAAGTTGCACCGTTCGAAGCCCTCTATGGCCGTAAGTCCAGATCCCCTCTGTGCTGGGCTGAGGTGGGTGACACGCAGCTAGTCAAGGGTCAAGTCCCCGATAGCACTCTCACAGACCCAGAAATCATTCGAGAGACTACTAAAAAGATCATACAAATCCCGGAACGACTAAAAGCTTCAAGAGATAGACAAAAGAGCTACGCCGATAAGAGACGAAAACCCTTGGAGTTCCAGGTTGGTGACCGTGTTCTTCTGAAGGTCTCACCCTGGAAAGGCATGATACGCTTTGGAAAGCATGGAAAGCTGAATCCGAGATACATAGGACCATTCGAGATCCTCGCTAGGATCGGTCCCTAGCATACAAACTTCGCCTACCACGAGAACTTAGCAATGTACATCCCGTCTTTCACGTGTCGAACCTAAAGAAGTGTCTGTCCGATGAGACACTTGTGATACCCCTCGATGAGATCGAACTAGACGACAGCTTACACTTCGTAGAGGAACCCGTAGAAATCATGGATCGGGAAATCAAGCGAACGAAACAAAGTCGTATCTCGATAGTGAAGGTTCGCTGCAATGCCAAGCGGGGACCTGAATTCACTTGGGAGGGCGAAGATTCAATGAAACAGAAGTACCCTCATCTATTTCCGATTCCATGATTTGTATTCAGTGTTTGAATTTCGGGACGAACTTCCCTCTAACGGGGGTATGATGTGACAACCCGAAACTTTTTCCGTTTCTATTTAACCGATTTTCGTTAATAAAATTTGAATTTTATTAAGTTTCCGTCAAACTTCTTGGTTTAGAAAATCATCTAGTTGTATATATAATTAAATTTTATATGAGTTGAGACCAAAACTTCACGAAATTTCGAGTTATCCTTCGATCAAAACATCGGTTTTCGGACTAAGTGAGTTTACGGTCGTAAACCCGTGTACGGCCGTACACTCGTTTACGGCCAGCATCGGGTGGACCCCACCACCGACCTCGAAAACCCCTATAAATACGAGACCCTACCCCTCATTTACACTTTTCTGGACGGACACTCTCTCCTTCTATCTCTAAACTATTGACCGTACACCCCAAAAACACCCTTATTCTTCCAAAAATCATCGAGAATCGTCATTGGGAGTTGATTTGGAGCGTCTAGAACACGTTTTTCATCGAATCCAACAACCTTGTTCTTGAGTGTACGGCCGTACACCCTTCAAATCTGCAAATCTTCATTGACCGCACACCAGTTCACGGCCGTACACACTTCAAAGGCCGTACACCCTTCGAGAGACAGTTCACGGCCGTAAACCCCGTTCACGGTCGTAAACTCCCTTCACGGCCGTAAACCCCATTCACGGCCGTACACACTTCTTAAGTGGTGCTTTAGACTGAAAACCCATTTTCCTCGATTCAATCAAGTCCCGGTAACATTCCTTAACCGAAAGCAAGTGTTTTTCTAACACTTTATCTAACAAAATCGCTAATTTAGATACATATATGTATTTAATTGTTATTAGGACTCCGTTAAGTGCCACACGCTACAACTCGAGGGTCTTCATTCCAGTTCGTTGATTCGACGTTTGCACACAGCTAACTGTGAGTTCATACCCCTATGCCCTTACTGTTTTTAACGTTTTCAGGGGGAATACAAGCCAAACATAACTGATTTTGTGAAACTTATACAAAAAAAAGGGATTTCAATAAACTTAAAACGGATGCAATTGATACAATCATACAGTTTCTATACTTTTATAAAATATATAAATATTTTATCCCTTTTGTACTATGCTGAGCATAAGGGAAGTTTTCATCATAATCACAGAACTTTCAATGTAAAACATGAATTGAATGCATGAATGAACATATAAACTATAATAGGTATAGTTTATGGAACAACTAACATATCAATGTACAAACATAGATTCAATGCAATCAAATATATAAACTATATAATGTGTAGTTTATGAGACATATAGACAGCGAGCTAAATTCAATGGATTCATTTTATTCTACATGTAATCGTTAGTATAGAATTTTATGAGTGAGCATTCTTCGCGTACTTACCTAAGTACTAAAAAAAGTCCTGAGATTATAACCAGAGTCTCCTTGCGGGAGAACATGAGTTTGTGTATAGATCTATACGGGATTGACAATCCCGCACCATAACTGTTAGCTACAGTTAGGCCGGCAGGCCTGGGTGAGAAAGTCATTTCGATTCCGAAACTTGAAGAACATCGTTCAGACAATTCAATGGTCAAGTATGGTTATAACAACTCATAAATTTGGTACTAAGAATATACGATTAATGTATGAATGGTAATAACTTTAATTAGTTTTCTTATAAAGTAATAGAACTACTATACATATTAAAGTTTTCAGAGCTTTCTGAACTTACTATACATACTGGTGATAACCAGGGTTTTTCATGTAAAAAAGAGGTTTCTTATTAAATCAAACAATGCACAAGACATTCAATGGTAACTAGACATATGAACTATTACGATATGAGATTCAGTAACAAAATACACATGTTAGAAAATAATGGATTTTCTTGGAAGCATACGAATACATTCATTGATTCATTAACCGATTTTCCTCTTAAAAGCATGATTATGAACTCACCAGCTTTATGCTAATACTCTTTCAAAACTGCGTGTATTCTCAGGAAATCAGTAGACAGGTACCTCCTGCAGTTTTGAGAAGACGGAGCGTATAGAGTCACGTTTTTTTTATTTTGATTATATTTTTGATGTATAAAAGCAAGAATCAAACCGATGTAAGAAAACCCTTTTCATATATGTATTCAATGTAATGGTTGTGTTTACTTTAATTACTATGATGCAATTGTTGTGATACTATACATGAAGTCATCCACCCCCGAACGTTTTCGCCGTTCCGGTTTAGGGGTGTGACAGATCTGTTGGATATAGTGTCTAAGTCCATAACTTTATTTGGTATGTACTTGACCCGACCCGGCATGGTCCATTTGGGTTGCATGGCATTGCAATACTTGGATAGACTAAATGAGAGAATAAGGCACTTATCATTATTAATATATTATAAGTGCTAATATATTAATAATAGTATTATTTAATTAGTATTGATCAAGTATTAATCTAGTATTAATTTGGTGATCAAAGTGAGACTAATTAAATATATAGGGTTGATTATGACAATCATCAATTCTTTTATGGTGGATTAATGATCCATGGTTTATGGGTTATGGATGTAACCATATGGAGCTCCATGGATAGTCCATGGGAGTTACAAATCCATGGGTCATGGGAAATCAAGAGTCATGACAATTAAGGGCATTCATGTGTAAACCCTAATTGTGACAACACTATAAAAGGAACCCTATGGCAAGCAAAAAGTGGAGCTAGTGGACCTAGTGTTACTAGAGAGGGCATAACCGATTTTGAGTGCTAGAAGTATTCTCTCAAGTTATTCCAAGTCTTGTGGTGTTGTGTGAAGCATTTGAGGCACAACATTTGGGGTGCTAGGCTCACAAAGTCTTGAAGGAATCCAAGCAACAACAAGGTATGTATTTCTACTAGTTTTATGTTTTATGTAATCCCCATGCTATGCTAGTTAGGAAATAACCTTGAAAAAGAAATTTGCATGTATATAGAGAAAACATAGATTCAAGGTTATTAGGGTTGCATGTACACTTAGGAAGTGTTAGAATGCTCAAAAACCCATCAGTGGTATCAGAGCCTAGGATTGTTTTCTGTATACTTGATGCAAAACTGCTTAAAAAACGAAAATTCTGCACTCTGACGACTGGACTCGCCGAGTCCATGGGGAGGACTCGCCGAGTCCATGAACAAATTCATTCTACTCGCCGAGTAGAATAATGCACTCGGCGAGTAGGAGCGTGCTGGGCAGTTTTTTCGAGTTTTGTTGCTGGAAATGGATTAAGATCATTATCCCAATCTGTTTTGGACTTGTAAAATCTGTTTTTCAAAATGATAATGATTATGTTAACCCATTTTACATGACTTTTATCAATTTTCAAGTATTGTATATGTTTATATGATTTCCTTGAAATTGTTTGATATGAATATTTGTTCTTATGAGTTTTTAGAAGATCATAGGAATTTTGTGTAACTTACATGCTTGTTTAATTCATGATCTTAATGCTAATGATGGTGTCCATAACTTGTCCTCAAGTTATGGATAACCAAAAGTCACTTCTTTTAATTATGATTAAAGAACTAAAGAGGTTTCATAAAATGAAGAGTCTTCATTTTATGAACCATTAAAACTCATAAGTTACAAATTGAAGAGACTTGGAATAGTTTCAATTCTTGCCCTCAAGTTTTGGAATTTGAAAAGCCTTACACTTTAATTCCAAATTGAACTCTTAGAATTTTTTAAAGGTAAAATTCAAGCTTTATGGACTTCATTAAATTAATTAAAGTGTTTAATTAAAAGAGTTAATAATTCCATAAAGACATGGTTTAAGTTTTATTAAATTAAGTATAGTTTAATTAATAGATTAAACCACCAAGTATTTTAAATGTTTAAAATACACCCTTATACTATTATTATAATTTTAATTATATAGATATGTATAAGAATATGTCATTCTTACCGTTAGTAGGCCTCATTCACGAAGCCGGTCTATAAGGGGGGTATAAGGTTGTTGCCTATAAAATGGTGACTTAATGGGTGTCCACTCTCACCCACCGCTTCCTTGATCGGTGGAGGGTCGTTAGCCGAACGGGTAGGATACGACTTTAAATACTCGTTAAAAGTATAATGAATTATAAAGTAACTATACATTATAAATTCCCAATCTTAGTTACTTTAGGAAAATGTGAAATTGGTGCTAGCCCATAAAATTACACTTTGTACCTTACCAAGTCGTTAGTGGAGCGTGTGTGGTTAACCGGCACACTAACATGGACTAGTAAGAGTGGCAAAGGGTAACTTGACTTTATTATAGATCGGTGGAGCGTGTGTGGTTAACCGGCACATCGATTAGGTAATATTGTTGAGGGTACCAAGTCAATTTGTATGGTTATTCACACCTTGTTTGTGATCCTCGGCATCCCAGTCACAAACTTGAGAGGGCACAATCGAGATACAAACATGCCATTGAAAGTTCAATGTATCTCAAAAGATCTAGGAGTTTCAAATCCAATTAAAAACTTAATTATATTTCGTTTTTATGGTAGGAAATTGGTAAATCGTCATTTACCTACCTTCAACTATTTTATAATTTGGATTACGGCATCCCTCTTCCAGTTATAAATAGGTTGTTGGGTCCTAGCCTTAATATTTCATATTGGGTGTTATATTAAGGACTTTAAATCAACTAACTTGAATTTCTCCCATTATAGATGTCTAGTTTAGACAGCTATGGTCTTCCCAAATCTTTAGGAACAAGTTTCCTAATGAAGATGATATCCCAAATGGCAACCAAGGTGAAAGATCAATCCCTTTGTTGTGCATTAGTGGGACTGGAAATCATACTTCACTTCCTCCACCTCCTCCAACAAATCTCCTTATCCCACAAGTTTCAAGACATGATAAGTTCTAAGTCACTCAATCCCTATTGGCAAACAAAGTCTATATGTGCTTAGGTCTTGGAGATTAAGTCACATATTGACAAGCCGGGAGAGTAGGGTGTCGAAGTCTCAAGGTAGCTGGCTGTTGACTTGGTCACTCCCTGATAACAGATCACGACATGACCCTTAATGATCTTACCTATTTGCTTAATGATGCTGAATCAGCAATGATTTGGAGCATTGGTAAAGCAAAATTTGATTGGAAGATCAACTTCCCAAACTTCCATGGACATTGACAATGGTAACATTGGAAGTCCAGAAAAAACTTTCTCTTCCCAATTGAAAGGGATTGGCCATAGTCAACTCGGTTGACCAAATTGTAAAGAGAAAGGCTAAGTCTGTGATAGTCCCGTGTACCGTTTCCAAAGAGTCCATATGTTTCTGTTGCCAAAGGAAGGGCATTGGTTGCGAAGCTGCCAAATTTACCTAAAAGTCCATAAGGATAGTAAAGTCAAATGTTTGACTCTACTTCAGGTAAAGTCCATTGTCTAACTCTATTAAGTTTCTATTCTGAGATTCTTATTGCATGATGTGACTGGGTCACATGTTGATGTTTTAAGAATCAAAGAAAAGTGAAGAAACTTAAAGGAAGTATATGCTGATTCTGATCGCGAAGAGGGATTTTGATCGCATGGTTCGGTGATCAGAATTTTGAGCTATTACTTAAGAGTTGAGACATATTGCTTAGGAATAGATAACAACAAGGTTTTCATATGGGTTGTAAGGATAAGTTTTCCGCAAAGTTTTAAAATAAAGAAAAGTTTTGATTTTATTTTAAGTATCCTTACAATGGCATTTGTGAAAAATTGTTGATTATATGTTTCCATTAATAGCAATATTTGAAAATGGATTTGATTCTTTCATTTGTGGTAGTATCATAATTTACCAAATAAGGAAAGATTCTCATCGCCCAAGTTTCAGTTAGATAGAAACTTGGAATCATGCAACTTGTATTGTATGATGAATGAGAAGTTTTCATCTTTGGGAAATTAAGACTAATTCCTTGTTCACATGTACATGTGAGTCAAGTGAAGGACTAAAAGATTGGGTACACTTGGTTGTGTGCTGGTCAGGTCCACCACAAAGATAGATAAGATTATTCGTTATGATTTACTAAAGTTTAGTAAATATGGTTATGCTTACGAGTTTAAGTGTAATTCTGAAACATTGGAAAAGTTTCAATGTACGGCAGAATGAATAAGAAGAATCAAATAAGGCAGAAAGATAAAAGTTTCTCCAATCTGAAGAGATGGGAGAGTACTTGTGTATTTTGTTTTATGATTATCTTAGTGATTATGGAACCATATCACAATTGATCCTCTAAGGACACCTTAGTGTGTTTGTTGCCTGAGGAGAGGAATCGTGAATTGTTGAAATGGTTAAATCAAAAGATAATTCATACTTCGTGCCAAAAACAAATCCTAGAGTTATACTCCAAGATTGTAACTTGAGTGACATAGTCTTTAGAAAGTTCATAACACTTGTCAAATGTAGAGTAAGATGTTTCCTATTCTTGTACATTTGAGATTGGTAAGTTGTGATGTTTTGGATAAAACAAAGACCAGCTAAGACCAATAGTGAGAAGTGTCTAACTTGATAAGAATCCGCACTAGATCTTGAATATTTGTTTTGTAAAGGAATGGTTCTTGACAAAGAGAAGTCTTATATGTCAAGAGGATAGTGGGAGTCTAAATGATTCTGAAATAGTTTCAAGAACTAAATCAAGAGTTTTGTTAATCACTAGCCCACGACTTGAGGTTTGTAACCTATCGTGTTGACATATTCTTGTTTCTGTGTCTGTTCCAGTTGAAAGTTGATTATGCTTGTGAGTTCTATGAGTTCTCAATTGTTTGCATAACAACCCGGAAGCAATGGTGGGCATTGTGCTACCAGGTGGCAAGAAATTAAGATTGCACAAGTTCAGTCCCTATGAATATGGAAGTGTCACTAACCTAGTCCTGTGATTATGGTTATGACAAATTCACATGGATAGGAACACATACACCACAAAATCTAAGTGTCATAAGGTTTCTCTTCGATTCATGAAAATGATGGTGAGGAAATGCTTCCACTAAGAAGATTTTAAGTAGATAGCGGTTGTGATATTTGCATTCTCATATAGTTAGTGGAGCGTGTGTGGTTAACCGGCACACTAACTAGTGAGAATTGCAAAAGGTCTAGACAAACATGTGAGCTATCTAAGGAAAGGTGTATGTTTTTGATAAAGTCTTATCAAAGCAATCTAGTATCAGAAATATGAACTTTGGTAAGAAAGTCAATAAAGTATTGATTTCTAGAAGTCCAGTAGATTTCTGAGTACATGTCAAAGCTAGTGGGAGCATAAAGTGTTATGCTGGTAATCATTATGCTAGTGGGAGCATGACGATTATGTTAAATATTGCAGGTTAGCAATGTTAATTATAGAAAACAAAAGTTTCAATTCGCCTTGAAAAAGTTGTTTTGCTATAATTAAGGGAGAGGATTTTATACTTCACTCCAATTCTACAAGCTTAGATTGAGAATTTAATCTACTTTAGTCAAGAATATATATGAATTTTATGTTGGAATGGTTTAACATAAGGAAATTCTATATATGTTGCGTTCTCAAAATTCGATTATGATTACGGCATCCCTCTTCATAGTTCGAATTATGAAAACATGGCAAATAAAAAATTTTATAGCATAAATCATGTCCCATATGCTTTGGGTATAGGTTTGATTACATGTGCTATAATATTCATCCATTCTAAATTTTCCAAATGCCTAGGGCATTAAGATGGAAAAAGGAATAGAACTGGAAATGACTAAAATGATTAAGCAAAGTTGTCGAGGACAATCTGAGGTTTACCAAAGATTGGTTGCTCATGGACAATTAGAAATATAGAGTAAGGACCATATTGACATATTTTGAAAAGAGGCAACTCTTGTTCAGAAGTGATGGTCAAAATGGTAATATGGAATTGTCTCCATAGGTGGAAGTTATTCTTTGAATCTGTGTAAGATTAAAGAACTTAATGCTAAGAAGGATGTTCAAAGGAATGTACTTTGAATTTGAGACTTCATTTCCATGGAATTGTTTTCCATTGGAATACTTTGTAATTTCTGTTGCCAAGTCTTTGTGACTTCTGTGCATAGTCATTACAAGGGGATCATTGCATATAAGTTTAGAATCTAACAGATTACAGTAGATGGCAAGAGTTTGGTATTCTTTCATTTACAAAGAGGATTGGAATTGTGAAATTAGCATCATTGGAATATTGTCAATTGATCTATTTCACAAAGAGAGGACCATATGTAAACATAGTATGCATACTTGGAGTATGGCATAATTGTTGTTTGGAAAAACATAGTGTACATGCTTGGAGCATGGGACAACTAATGTTTTAATTCAAGTATAAAGTTGATTAATCGAAACATAAATAATGAGTAATCAATATGGTGCTTAAATAAAAGGTGTTTTTATTTACACTCAAAGTGTTGGGGCCATATAATATTAGTATTATTCTTATGTTTCACTTTGCATGTTTTGACTTCCAGAATAATTATGTTATGGTATATATCATATTATTCAAACCATCCACAGTCAGTCATATGTTGGAAGTAGATATGAATCAAGACTGTCATGAATTTGGCTTGTATGATTTGTCTAAAGTGTTTTAGACAATGCAATGGTTGCTACAACATTCATGAGTACTCATAAGGGCTGAGTATTGGATCCAACCCACGCTCACTTGCATCACTTCATGGAATTTATCTCGAGTGATCGTGAGACGGTAATATCATATAAATCTTCAAACCTAGAGATATGAGTTGTTGACTATGAGTTGGTTATTCATTGATTGTACGAAAACGCATTGGTAACTCGATGTTATAAAACGTGCCTTTGTGAATAATTCAACAAGTAGTTAGTACAAGCATATCAGTCGAAGTTTATCTGTTCCTTCTAGAAATAGAAGCAATATCTGGGCCCCTCGATGATTTGGTTTTGACCTATGTATCGGGCCCGGTCAGAACCTAATTGATGTGTTCAATTTAGTTCTATGTCGAAACAAATCAGAGATCGAGAAACAAATGCTGGACAATAAGTAAGACCATGTTCCATGTGTTTGTCCGGCTGATATCATGAGAACAGAGGATTATATGATCACTTATCTTAAAATGGCGTATCATCATCATCTCAGTTCCGAGAGACTTTGAAAGAGCTACGATTGCTAGTCGGATTTTGAAGTCATATTTGCAAATATAGTTATTAGACTTATCCAAGTGGGAGACTGTTGGATATAGTGTCTAAGTCCATAACTTTATTTGGTATGTACTTGACCCGACCCGGCATGGTCCATTTGGGTTGCATGGCATTGCAATACTTGGATAGACTAAATGAGAGAATAAGGCACTTATCATTATTAATATATTATAAGTTCTAATATATTAATAATAGTATTATTTAATTAGTATTGATCAAGTATTAATCTAGTATTAATTTGGTGATCAAAGTGAGACTAATTAAATATATAGGGTTGATTATGACAATCATCAATTCTTTTATGGTGGATTAATGATCCATGGTTTATGGGTTATGGATGTAACCATATGGAGCTCCATGGATAGTCCATGGGAGTTACAAATCCATGGGTCATGGGAAATCAAGAGTCATGACAATTAAGGGCATTCATGTGTAAACCCTAATTATGACAACACTATAAAAGGAACCCTATGGCAAGCAAAAAGTGGAGCTAGTGGACCTAGTGTTACTAGAGAGGGCATAACCGATTTTGAGTGCTAGAAGTATTCTCTCAAGTTATTCCAAGTCTTGTGGTGTTGTGTGAAGCATTTGAGGCACAACATTTGGGGTGCTAGGCTCACAAAGTCTTGAAGGAATCCAAGCAACAACAAGGTATGTATTTCTACTAGTTTTATGTTTTATGTAATCCCCATCCTATGCTAGTTAGGAAATAACCTTGAAAAAGAAATTTGCATGTATATAGAGAAAACATAGATTCAAGGTTATTAGGGTTGCATGTACACTTAGGAAGTGTTAGAATGCTCAAAAACCCATCAAGATCAGCCCAACCTGAATATGAGACAGAGGAGGTGGTTGGATGTAGTGAAAGACAATGACTGCGAGATCTTATATCACACGGGCAAGGCTAATATGGTAGCCGAAGCCTTGAGCCGCAGAGCAAAGAGTGCTCCGATCTGAGATGTGTGTATGACGATGACAGTGATGACTCCAGTCTTAGATACCATTCGAGAGGCCCAGGTGCAGGCCGTGAGACCGGAGAACCGCAAGAGGGAGCGGGTGATTGGGCAGGTTTCTGAGTTTGAGACAGATAGTCGTGGGCTTATGACCTTCCGAGGGCTGATCTGGGTGCCCTATACGGGTGGAGCTCGGCATATACTGATGAAGGAGGCACATAGATCGAGATTCTCGATCAACCTAGGGGCCACTAAGATGTATTTGTACCTGAAAAGAGATTATTGGTGGCCCTATATGAAGAGAGATGTGGCATGGGTAGTGGAGAGGTGCTTGACCTGTCGTCGGGTTATGGCGGAGCACCAGCGTCCACATGGCCCGTTACAGCCTCTAGAGATTCCCCAGTGGAAGTGGGAACAGATTACCATGGATTTTATCACCAAGTTACCGAGGACTGCACGTGGAGTAGACGCGATATGGGTGATTGTGGACCGGCTGACAAAGAGTGCTCACTTTCTCGCTATCAGTAAGAGCTCTTCCGCAGAGAAATTAGTCGAGATCTACGTTCGAGAGGTAGTGGCACGTCATGGGGTGCCAACTTCGATAGTGTCATATCGAGATGTGCATTTTACTTCCAGGTTCTGGAAGAAGTTTCATGAGGAGTTGGGTACCCGGTTGCACTTCAGTACAACTTACCACCCACAGACAGACGGACAAAGTGAGCGGACAATTCAGACGCTTGAGGACATGTTGCATGCATGTGTTATGGACTTCGGTGGAAGTTGGGACACTTTTTGCCCTTGGCTGAGTTTTCATACAACAACAGCCATCATACTAGTATCGACATGCCTCCCTTCAAGTTTTTATACGGGAGGAGGTGTCAGACTCCCATCTGTTGGGGAGAGGTGGGGAAGAGAGTGATGGGGAGCACTGAGATAGTGCTCAAGACGACTGAGCAGATTCTGTAGGTCATACAGAGGTTACTGACAGCCCATAGTCACCAAAAGAGTTATGCAGATCGGCGACGGTCCGAGCTAGAGTTCCAGGTTGGAGATTTTGCCCTCCTGAAGGTATCCCCTTGGAAAGGGGTGATCCGATTCAGGAAACGAGGAAAGCTGGGGCCCCGATACGTTGGTCCTTTCAGAGAGATCGCCAGAGTAGGTAATGTAGCTTACCGACTGGAGCTACCTGCAGAGTTGAGTCTGATTCATAACACCTTCCACATGTCTCAGTTGAGGAAGTGTGTAGCCGATGAGACGGCGGTGGTGCCATTAGATGACATTCAGGTGGATGTGATCCTGAATTATATTAAGAGTCCGATTGCGATCTTGGATCGGAAAGTGAAGGTTCTGAGGAACAAAGAGGTGCCCCTGGTTCAGGTCTAGTGGCAACATCGGAAGGGGTCCAAATGGACTTGGGAGCCAGAGTTTGAGATGCGAGAGTAGTATCCAGAGTTATTTCCGGAGCATGACTTCGAGGGAGAAGTCTAATTCTAGTGGGGGAGAATTATAACATCCCGACTCCCAGGTATTGCATTTACTTATTTATTTATTTATTTTTGGGATTTAATGAGTAACTCGACAAGTTGTGTGTTCGAATCGTCAAGTAGAATTGGATCAGTCACGTGGGATTAATGACCGACTCGACGAGTCAGAGAGCCGACTCGCCGAGTTGGCGTTGTGTGAGGAAACCCTAAATCCCCAGGTTTGGGGCCTATTTAAGGAAACTTATGTCCTCATTTCTGCCTCACCAGCCACCTTACATCCTTGAGACAAAAACCCTAATCGTCCACTTGAGCTAGATAGTGAGAGAGAAGCTAATCTTGTGATTATTAGTGCACTTTTGAAGGAGAAGAAGAGATCATCAAAGCTTGGATCAATAGGAGGCTTTGGATCTAGAGGTTAATCAGGGTTTTGCTTCAGTTGGAGGTATAAAGTTGTTAACTTGATCATTTCCTTATGAGATCTTGGTTTAGGGAGTTTTCTAGGGTTCTCTCCCATCCTTTTTATGTCGTTTGAGTCCTTGAGCATAATTTGAGGTTGAAACCTCAGATCTGGATTGTAGGAGGTCTTGTGAGTCCAAAGACCCGAACTTTATTGAGCTAGAGACAAGATCTTGTGCATCTAACCCTTGTTGGAGCTTGTATTGGCACTGTGGAGCAAATATGTCATGCATGGACGTAAAGATCGAAGCTTTACGTGACATTCGAGCCTTAGGAGACTAGATCTAGAGTGTGGAGTAGTGGATCTACCTTAAAACGTCTGAATGAGAATCCAGACTGAATGGACTCGCCGAGTCAATGAGCTGACTCGACGAGTCAGCTAGGGTTTTCCCGATGAATCTGGACAAGGGTAACTTCGCGAGTTGATGAGACGACTCGACGAGTTTAGTTAGGTTTTCGCGATGTTGATCTGAGGAACAATGGGGACTCGACGAGTCACATAGATGCACTCGGTGAATCAGGTCAACATGGACAGTTGACTCGAGCGTTGACTTTTGTTGACTTTAGGGTTTGACTAATCATGACTTATGGAGACCATGGAGGGGTAAAATGGTCTTTTTCCCAATCCAAGAGTTAGATTTAGAATTTGTGATTAAGGTGTTAATTAGAGATAATTATCATATGTGATTGGGTGGAGGCTAGATTCGGTGATTTGTGTTCGAGGAGTACACATTTTCTTAGCCTACTTATGAGGTGAGTCTTCTCACTATACTTACCATGAGTGGTATCTTTGTGCGACCGGAGGGTCCTATGTGCTTACTTGAGTTATATGATATTATGCATTTTGTCTGTATGATATATATGTTATATTCTGTGTTTACTGAGATAGGGCCGGAGGGTCCAAACCGAGTTGTAGGGCCGGAGGGTCTTCACTGAGATACTGGACTGGAGGGTCCAACCAAGCTGTGAGACCGGAGGGTCCTCACTGAGACACATGACTGGAGGGTCCACATCGAGACGCATGAGATCGGAGGGTACATGCCGAGTTATAGCCATGAGAGGCTTATTATTTGTGTATGTGGTATTTTGGGGAACTCACTAAGCTTCGTGCTTACCGTGTTATGTGTGATGTGTTTCAGGTACCTCTCAGGACCGTGGGAAGGCACCGACATGATTGTACACATTTTTTCGAGACTATGTTGAGGATTCTGGGATTTCACTTTATTTGTGGATTTATGTTGACATTTTGAGACACTTGTGGTTTTATGAAATACAATATATGAGTTTTATGTGCTTTTAAAAATGAAAAATTTTGTTTGAAAACTTACGGTGTTACATCAACCTACCCATGTCAAGCATATATGGGTGCTCGACCTACCTTGTCAGGCATATTTGGGTGCCCAACCTACCCTCTGGTTTATTTCAACCGGTTACGGGGTCTATCTCACCCCCTACCACTATCACATTATAACATATCATAAACATATTGTCAGACATATCTGGGTGCCCGACCTACCCTCCGGTTTATCTCAACCGGCTACGAGGTCTATTTCACCCCTCCTACTACTACCATATGATAACATAACATACAAGCACATAAATCTCTACAGATAGTAGCATACCAGACAATTATCACAAAGACAATCATCTCTACTATAAACAACTACTAGTGGGCCGGCATTGGTGCCTTTGACCCACTCATATTGGGAAGGTAACTCACCTCGAATGCTGTAAAGTAATTGAACAGTCCCCGGCTCTAAAATCAACCCAACTCAACTCCTGAACATGAAAGTTCTCCTTAATTACCAATTCATACCCATAACCCCCTTCAAGGTCAACTTGGTCAAAGTCAAGGCTCCGAGTTGACTCAACTCGTCGAGTTACCCTTCAACTCGGCGAGTTCCTATAAATCACAGAATCGTGATACTTCGAATCAACTCGTCGAGTTTACCTTCAACTTGTCGAGTCCCCTTATGGACTCGTCGAGTTCATCAGTCTGCCAGTCCCTCTTAATGCATTAAGTCATTATTCTTTAAACCAAGGTCCTATCTTTTGGATCTAAGCTGGTAAAACGTCTAGAAGGGTAAAGTTTCCAACCTTACCCATTAAGAACCTCTCCTAAGGCTTAAAGCTCAAACCCTAATCCAAAAAGGCTATAGCTTCACTCCAAAAATCATTATATCTTCAAGACAATGCACAAGGACATAGATCTGGACCTTAAAGGCTTAAAGGTCACGTAAAGTCTCCAACTTTACTCACATGCATGACCTTATGGAGCTTAAAAGGGTCAAAATAAGGGCTTAGCCTCAAAAGGACATCCAACTTCCATTACCCACTCCAACATAACCAAAACAAGCAAAATAACCCTAAATAGGAGATTTAAGCATAAACTAAACAAGTTTGAAGCTTTACACCTCAAGTGAATCAGAAATGCAGTCCAACTTCTGGATTTACAATCCTTCTATACGTCCTTGCTTCTTCTCCAAGTTCCTTCTTCTTCAAAATCACCAAGAATGCACAAAAATTGGCTCAAAACTCTCAAAAGCGCATTAGGGTTTTGAGGCTAGGGTTTGGGACGATGGAGGCTGGAAATTAGGCCAGCTTATGGGGGTTAAGGTGTTTAAATAGGGTGTAAAATCCCGAAATTAGGGTTTCATTTTACCCAGCCAACTCGTCGAGTTGAGGCCTCCCAACTCGTCGAGTTGGTCACTTAAAATCCGCGGTCCACACAATCTCTACTCGACAAGTCTGGGGCCTCCAACTCGTCGAGTTGCTTGATAAAAATGAATAAATTATAAGTTTAAATACATACCAGGGACCAGACGTTATAGTTCAGGATATGCATCGACTATCGAGAGTTGAACAAGCTGACCATCAAAAACTGGTATCCACTCCCGAGGATCGATGACCTGTTCGACCAACTGTAAGGATCATGCTACTACTTGAAGATCGATCTAAGATCCGGATACCATCAACTTAGAGTTCAAGAAGCAACTATTTCAAAGATGATGTGCACAAAAGTACCTACTAGTTTTAAATTGATAACCTAACTAACTAATATGCACCTAGGCAGTGTACCTAGTCGGATTGTAGTGTAGTAAAGTAAGTTGGGGTCGAACACAGGGAACGGATTTAATTAGCTAAAATAATTACTCTAAATTAATCTATAATCAAACAATAATTAAAAAGGTTTTTATCTAATTTTGCAAGTCTAGATAAACTTAATTACTAAACAAAGGTTCAGTCAATTACTAAAAACACTCTCGTTTAGTTCGAATCCACTTCTTCTTTATGGTTAGCTAACAATTATGGATTATCAAAGTTGGTTACCTAATATTATATTATTAGTAATTTAAGTCCAAATTTGCTAATATTTAACTAATTCATGTAAAACTATGCATTGTCACATACAATCAAACACAGAATCAGTTATGGATTATGAATAGGCTATGTAATATTTATTATGCAAACATAATTATGGTCATAATTTATGTTCTCCAACACAGCTAAATTCAATTACTTCAATCACTTATCTAAGATTGGGTCAATCCTAGCTCTAGCAATTCAATATTCACTAAATCACTAGGTGTCAAGTTCATGTAATTTAATAATCACTAAGCTACACAGAACATGATTTCAAGCAACTAAACAACCAAATATTAGCATGCTAGGTATTAACAATCAAACACAAGCACAATACCAACAAGTCAAATCCATAATTAATTAAACTAATCCATAAGTTGAAGCTTCATCTAGCTAAACAGAAGTAGCTAAATTCAGCTACTCATGGTAGAAATCAAACACAAAAACTTAATAGAGATAAATCTAAACATGATCAAACCGAATAAATTGATGTTTTCATCTAGATCTCTTCAAATATTGATCTCCAATCGTTTCCTCCTATTCTAAGGGTTTTCCAGAGGTTATTTTTCATAATGCTTCTCCAGAAAGTCACCTCTAAGTCTCTTAATTCGTCATAATGTTCGGATATATATACTTACCTAAAATCTGGCCACCACGTCGTGGTAATGTCACCACGTCGTGGTCTTCGTGTTTATCCCGTATTCTCCAAGCCAGCGTCAAAAATCGAGAAGATTCCATTCACCACGTCGTGGTGGTTGGAAATCCGACTTTACTCAAAACACAAAAGTCATCCGAAATTGTGTCTAGTTTTCAGATCATTTTGAATCACGTTAATCAGAGTTACGAGTCATGAGATATGGCAAAAATACTAACGAGTGGTCAAGCTGTCCAGCAACATTCTTTTTGTGTCTTCTTTTGGATCACGTCAATTAGAGTTACGTATTTTCCTGCTTCCAGCTTCCATATTGCTCCCAAGAATGTGTTTATGCTACATAATAGATATTAAGCATAATAAGTACCTTTTGTTCTATAATAAGCATAAATATAGCATAAGATATTAAGATATGATGTAAAATATATATATATATATATATATATATATATATATATATAGATATGCACATATCAAAAGACGACATTCCGGACTCGATATGGTCACTACGAGTTTCTGGTTATGCCGTTTGGACTGACCAACGCACCAGCCGTATTGGACCATATGAATCGAATGTGTAAACCCTACTTGGATAATTCGTGATCGTGTTCATCAACGACATATTGATATTCTCACAAAACAAGGAAGAACAAGGCCAACACTTGCGTTTAATTCTGGAGCTATTAAGAAAAGAGAAACTTTATGCAAAGTTTTCTAAATGTGAGTTCTGGATTAACGAAGTGCATTTCCTCGGCCATGTGGTCAGCAGTAAAGGGATTCATGCTGATCCTGCGAAGATTGAAGCTGTTAAGAATTCGAAAGCACCAACAACACCAACCGAAGTACGCCAATTCTTAGGGTTTGCAGGCTACTATCGGAGATTCATCGAGAACTTTTCCAAAATAGCCAAGCCTCTCACCGCACTAACCTAAAAAGAGGAAAAGTTTGATTGGGGAGACAGTCATGAGTATACCTTCCGGAAATTGAAGAGATTATTGTGCATGCACCGATTTTGTCTCTTCATGAGGGAACAGAAGAATTTATAGTATATTGAGATGCCTCACACCAAGGTGTATGTTTTTGGGCGCTTAATGAGGGTGTAACCTCATGTGGACCCACATGGCCTTGCTAGAAAGAAAAATTAGCTATATTTTCTTGCTCATTCCTCTTGCCCACGTGTGATTACCCTAATATCATCTTTGGATGACTTGCACTCCTCCATTTCCAAGTACAAGGTATGGACATTGATCAAGTGTGTGTGTGTGTGTGTGTTTTCACTATAAATAGAAGCTAATACCTCCCCCCAATCCTCACAACATCATCCATTCTCTTCTTGATCTCTATAATCTCGATCTCTCTCTCCCTCTATACCTTTCTCTACCTCCCTTCGATTGAAACACCACCCTAACACCACCACCGAACCACCACTTCATCAACCCCCCTTATTGTTGTTTTCTTGACCAACAACCCTCCCAAACACCTTCCCCACCCTCCCCTATCTTCCCCTCATTGAGTTCTGCCAGAAAAAGCTAAGAAAAATAGGGCAGCAGCCTTACTGCCACCCTTGTACCGCCACTAGACCACCCACTGCCACCTCCCTCTTCCACCCATAAACCACCATCACCACCTGCTGCTGCTTTACAAAAATCCTTCTCCACCCTCCCTCCATCCCCCTCTGCCTTCGTCTTCATCAACAAGCAACAGAAACCGGCAGCAGGAGGCTACTGGCCTCCTTCCATCATCACTGAGATCACCAGCCACCACCGGTGCAAGCTGTTTGCTCACCACCATCACCCTCATCCCACCGTAAGTCCTCCCTACCATTTCCAATTGAGATTAAATTCATTCGAATGAAGAGTCGGAATCTCGATCGTGTGTACGTATTTTTTTTTCTTTGTATCGGTTCTCTACGTTCGATCATGCACTCCACGTATTAATTTATGTTAATATTTCCTTAAGAAACTAAATTTATCTCAGAGTATCGTGTTCACGACAATACATCCCAGCTTTCTCGCATCTATTCTCGAAAACAAATCGACAATCACACTTTAAGGTGAGTGTTACGGGCCTCTTTTATATATTTTCGGGGGAGAATACATGTACTACTTATGCTAGATAATACAAAAATACACATAAAGTATTATTTTATAAACTATAACTTGTTTATAAATTATTGGTTTAAAATTTATATGTTACGAACATATAAAGTAGTTTCAAACTTCAATATCCTAGTATGTTATGTTGTTAGAATAATACGACTATTGAAAAAACATATGCCTTTTTACTATGGAATTTATACAAGAAACATACTTTGTTATAAAAGCCAGTGCCTTATACTATACATGCATACTAATTATGCTCGACTTTTATAAACTCTTTACGATTCATTATGCCTTGAACTTATCAACTTTTAAGTTAGGGCTGAGAGCTATTCACATACCTTTTAGTTAAGGGCTTTTTAGTGAGACATTATTCATTAGCTGAGTCTAAACACTTAGCATACCCACACTATTATAACTGTTAATCTTTGGAGTGAGATACATATTTATTGATCGATACGGGGGTTGACATCCCCACCTGCGGTTGCTAGCTACAACCTCGATCGATCAATCGAAGCGGGTGATAAGTGTCTACAATCGTTACTACGGCGTCCAATGAAGCGTTGTAGCAGGGTACATTCAGTCACATAGCTCGGTTATAGAACTCACTATAAACATTAACTCGAATCTCCCTCACTCATACTACCACTCATAAACTTGATTCTTTCAAAACCGTTTTAAGCATGAATTTACTTATACCAAGACACATTTTGGATTTTTCAAAGTTTATTTAAATATGGTTTACTTATAAAGAAAATACTTTTTGAAGCTTTTAAAAGTATTATTACTGTTGCTAGTAGAAAACTTGTAACTCTCACCAACCTTGTGTTGGCCCTAAAAACTACATGTATTCTCAGGGAATCAGTAGTCACATAAATTCAGATGACGGATAGTCATGGATCTCAAGCAATTTAGTTTACTACTTTTTGTTATGTCCGCCTACCTGTTTAAGGCAATTCATATATTATTATCTGTAAGAACCATGTATTCAAACTTAAAGATGAATACAAATGTTGTTTTATTTATTGTTGTGCTTGTGCTATATATTCAGTTTACATGTCATCCATGAACTTAGTTGCAGGGCCCGGCATGTTCCGCCGCCTCGGTTGACGGTGTGACAGATCCACCTCCTGGTCTTCCATGCAAGTATTACAAAGACAACTAGCATACTACATATAACTTCTAAGGTCTAGACCTTGGTCTTGCATATACTTTTCCGAGAGCCATGTAACAACGTAAATTTTCAAAACAATTTTTCTCATTTTTAAATCATATTTTCAATCATCAAAAACAATAACAACAAACTGTATCCAAAGTCATCATAACAAACAAATCCCAGAATCTCAAAAACATAGTCTCTATAAGTGTGTACGGATCATGCCGGCGCCTTCCCACGGTCCTCGCTAGTACCTGAAACACATAACACTACAACTGTAAGCATAAATGCTTAGTGAGTTCCCCAAATACCACATACAACACATACGCCTTTCCAGGCCATAACCCTGTAGGATCTTCCGATCCATGTGTCTCAGGGGACTTCCTTCCCGAATTCCGGTAGACCTTCCGGTCCTACCCGTGTCGACCTTCCGGTCCGTAACCTCTTGACCTTCCGGTCCTTGTCATACATAACATACATAACTCACATAGCACATACATATCACATAACCGCATATAGCACATACATCTCATAGCATACAAGACCTTCCGGTCACACATAGGTACCCTTCCAGGTACAGTATAGTGAGAAGACTCACCTCAATGAAGTCGGATAAACTGTCATGCTCAACGTCCCGACCTAGCATCCTCCTATTATTCAAATAACATTCCCGATCAATATTCTCTCATAGCCTCATCGCTACAGATTGGGTAGAAGGCCATTCTACCCTTCCCTGAACTCTCTTGAATCAGTCTTGACCAGAACCCTAAGGTCAACGAAAGTCAATGGTCAAACCTTGACTGACTCGTCGAGTGCACATGGGCGACTCGGCGAGTCCATGCGGGTTCTCTGAATCCTTCTAGTGTAACATACACGTTTTGAGATCGTGTTTTATATAAATAATATTATGAAATATTATGTGATATTGAGTATTGAGTTCTAACAGATAGTTTTTACTAGAAATAAAGTAAAACTATGTTTAGAATCACTCATAAATTATTGGAAGTCTTATGAGATTCCAATTAAAAGCTAAATAGTGAAATTTAGCGAAAATATGAAAATTGAAATAAGTAAAATTTTATTGTTGAAAGTTGTAGATAATCTCGTTAGAAACACGTAGGCGAAAACCTCGTCGAAATCCGAGTTATAACGAAGAAGTTATGACCAATCGAAGATCCGCGATAAAACCGGCACGGTGCCGAATGACGTAAAAAGTGAGTTTTTGATAAACTACTTTTTAGCCTTAGTGATCTAAATGAAAGTCGTAGTATTCGTTAAACCGAGAAGTTCGATAAAAAGAACGCCAAAATCTGACTTCGTATGAGGAAGTTATGATTTTTACAAGTTTCAGCTTAGCAGTAGACAGCTAAAAACTCGAATTTTAGATCGAGTGATTTTTAGCCGACGCAACCTAAATGAGAATTGAAGATCTCGTCAATAGTAGTACAACGGTAAAAAGTCTGACGAAAACTGATGTCGGATGAAGAAGTTATGAATTTTTAACGGATTTTTCCTGTCCCGGTCTGTTAAAAATAATAATATAAAAATTAAAATCAAAATTAGCCGATGAAGTCTAAACAAAAGTTGTAGAGCATAATTTTACCTACGCGTGCATATAAAGAACGTCAAAAACGGAGCTCGTATGTGAAAGTTATGAATTTCGGAAGATTTTGGCTCAAAAACCGAGAAATAAGTGGATAATATCGGAAATTTTCGCATGGTCAGCACTCAGCCACGTCGCCCTCCTCGCATGCATGCCCCGTGTCCACCTCGTGTCCAAAGTAGCTTAGTCACAGAAGCGCTGTGCAGCCGAGACTCCGACGCGTGTCGCCTCCTGATTCGGCCGAAGCCGCGGCCCAATGGCCTTCCGACGCGCCTCGCATCTGGTGGAGCCGACCGACCCTCGCGTCCGAGCCTAGCCAGCTGCTGCGTCCGAGCCTCGCTGCTGCGCCATCTGCCTTCGCCTCCTGATGCCGCGTGTTCCTTCTGCCAGCGCACCCTCCGAACCTCGGCCCTATAAAAGGAAGGCTGCGAGCCTTCCCGGGTAATCTTAGAAAATTGACAATTTTGATCCCTTTTTCCATATTTTGACTATTTCCATATCCCCCGAAGCCCCGGTATCGTTTTTAGAGCCCGGAATACGTCCCGAAGTGCCCGTGAAGCCCGAAAAATTTATCTTTTCAGTTTTGAATCCCTACCTTCACAGAGCCCGGTTTTCAATTAAGCTCCCGGTTTTCAACATAGAAAGTCATATTTAGAGCCGAAGTGATGCCCGAATTACTATTTTGACCCCCAGTTATTTCTCGGTGAGTTTAATATATAGGAACAATTGTATGTTATGTGTTATATGTGCTATTTACTTTTCCATGTTATCATCTCGAGTTGTTATATCTGCTATTTTATAGCAAGGTTGTACCTCTGACTTGAAGTGTATGACATAAGCATCACTTGGGTATTGGTATGAACCGTTGACCATGAAGTGTATGACATAGGCATCACTTTGGCTTCGGTAGTATGCTAAGATAAGGCTGAAAGCCTAAATATTCTAGCAAAATGATATTCCTGAGTATTTATTGTGCCATTGTGCTGAAACTTTATTGATTTTATATCCAGTATGGATTTTTGTTATGTCTCATTGATTAATATGGAAAGCTTTTCGCATTATGCCTTTGTTGTTCCTTGTTCCTCTTTGCTTCTGGCATATTACAGTATATATATATGGCATAACGTTATATTGTATCTATTATTGAACTCACTAAGCGTCACCGCTTACCCCTCTCAATGTTTAACTAATTCGCAGGAGATAAGCACCCAGTATAGTGATATACTGGTAGAAGATTTTTTAATAGTTTGAAACTACTGTTTTGATAGAAGATTTTCGAATAGTTTGAAACTATTGTATTTTGCACTCCCATATGTATAAAACTTTAGTATCCTGGGGAGTTATGTAATATATAACACTATGAAATAGTGGGTTTGTATCCAGTAGTTTGTAACCGTTTTATCAATATAAAATATTGTTTTATGAATATGCATGTAGCATGTTTCGGAATAACAATTATTAAATATGAAAAGTTGGGTCTTTCATAAATATGAAAGTATAGAAAGGAGTTCTTTCAATCATGGTATCAGAGCAGTGGTTTAAGTGAACTAAATTCCACGGATTGGTATTTAGACTTAAACTATTGGAAGTTCAATATATGAACTTAATTATTGTAAGTATAGGGATACAAACCATAGGAAATATATATATAAAAGCATTAGGTAATAGTAAACCCTAATATTCTAAAAAAATACAATATTACTCCCTATTTCAGAGCAATGGCTGAACAGGTTAGTAGCCATACCCCCGAGGTTGGTGAAGGTCCTCAACCTGAGGAAGTGAATACTCCAGTATCTCCTCGTGAGGAGCGACTCTTGGGTAGACTTACTGGTGTTATTCGACAGACTCTCGAAGAACACAAAAAGAATGGTGATAAAGGAAAAGAGAAAGCCACTGGAGAATCTTCAAAAGGAGAGGTGAAGCGTCCCTCGTTCAAGGATTTCATGAGTAGCGGTGCTATAGAGTTTTCTGGTGTTCTTAATCCAATTGTTGTTCTTACTTGGATCCAGAACACAGAAAAAGTGTTTCGTATTTCTCATGTAGATGCTGAAGACAAGGCTAACTATACTTCGGCAATGCTCATCGGAGAAGCCTTGGTCTGGTGGGAAGCAACCTATGAAGCTCTCAGCAAGTTTGACCAGGAGAATTTATCCTGGGAAATGTTCAAAACTCGTGTGCTAGAGAAGTACTGTCCTCTAGACATAAGGAGGAGGTTGGAGAAAGAATTCCTCGAGCTTAAACAGGGAGGAATGACTGTGAATGAGTATGGAACTCAGTTCAATCAAAAAGCACAGTTTGCCGTAAAGTATATTCCAACTGAAGATGAGAAAATTCAGTTATTCTTAGAAGGACTACGGCACGAAATTCACGATTTCGTTGCCAATCGGGAAGTATTGTCGTTTGATAAAGCTGTTGAGTATGCTCGAAAGCGTGAGCATGACTTAGAAATACGTGGTGCCACTCTTACTATTCCGAAACATCCACGTACTGAAAGGACTGCTCCTGCTTCCCCTATTCCACCAACTCAGTTCGTTCGATCTGAACCTAACAAGCAAATACAATCTCAGAGTACTTTTCGTGGCCGCGGCAGGTCACAATCTTTTTCTCTTCAGTCGCCAGCTTGTCGAAATTGTGGAAAGAATCATCTGGGCGAATGCAGACTAGAGGAAAGAACCGTGGTCTGTTTTGGATGCGGAGAAGTAGGACACAAGAGGCCCGTGTGTCCAATGAAAGGTGTTACATGCTTTGCATGTGGTGTTACTGGCCACAGGAAGCGTTTTTGCCCCACTCTTACTAGCCAGATGACGGGAAGTCAAGCTTCCGTTCAACAACCGGAGAAAAGTCAATCTTTCGTTCAACTACCGGTGAAAAGTCAAGCTCCTGTTCAACAATCAAGGGGTACTCCAACTAAAAAGGAGGAGGTTCCAAAAGCTAAGGGTCGTGCATTCCAGATCACCACAGAAGAGGCACGCGAGGACCCGAATGTTGTGACGGGTACATTTCTTTTTAACTCTAGACCTGCTCACATCTTATTTGATTATGGTGCCTCAGATTCTTTTGTGTCTTATGAATTTGCGCATTCTTTTCAAATTGCTTGTTATGCACTCGCGCAACCCTTTAACGTAGAGACTGCTGGAAGTATATCATTACTTGCCGATAAAGTCTACAGGAATTGTGTTATAGAAATTGAAGGCTACACTTTTCTTGCTAATCTAATTCCTATCTCCTTGCCCAACTTTGACATTATTCTCGGCATGGATTGGTTGTCGAAGAACCACGCAGACCTCTTGTGTTATGAAAAGATAGTACGTATTCCCATTAAAGGGGAGAATCCTATCTATGTCTATGGTGAACAAGGAACCTTAAAAATAATATCTTTCCTTAAAGCCCGTAAATTCATATCGAAAGGGTGTTCTATCTATCTGGCCTACACAGTCGATGTCTCTAAAGAAGATAAGAAAACGGTGAATGATGTTCCCATTGCTAAGGAATATCCAGATGTTTTTCCCGAAGAATTGCCTGGACTTCCTCCGGACAGGCAAGTAGAATTCTGAATTAACCTTATGCCTGGTGCTGCTCCGATTGCTAAGACTCCTTATCGTCTTGTGCCAGCTGAGATGAAAGAAATGATGATCCAACTGCAGGAATTACTTGACAAAGGCTTTATCCGACCAAGTACCTCTCCCTGGGGTGCTCCGATATTGTTTGTCAAGAAGAAGGACGGATCGATGCGAATGTGCATTGATTATCGTGAGCTGAATAAGGTGACTATCAAGAACAAATACCCACTACCTCGCATCGACGATTTGTTCGATCAACTTCAGGGTGTTAGCTATTTCTCAAAGATTGATCTAAGATCTGGCTATCATCAGTTGAAAGTTCACGAGCAGGGTGTACCGAAGACTGCTTTTCGTACACGATATGGGCATCACGAATTCCTTGTTATGCCGTTTGGTTTAACGAATGCTCCTGTTGTATTCATGGATATGATGAATCGGGTATGCCGCCCAATGCTCGATAAATCTGTCATCGTATTCATAGACGATATTCTAATCTATTCCAAGTCTGAAGCTGATCATGCCATTCATATTCGTGCGGTATTAGCACATCTTCGAAAGGAGAAGCTTTATGCTAAATTCTCGAAATGTGAATTTTGGCTTCGCCAAGTTCAATTTCTCGGCCATGTTATTTCTGGTGACGGTGTATCCGTAGATCCTACTAAAATTGAAGCTATTCAAAATTGGGAAGTGCCCCGTAATGCTTCCGAAATTCGTAGTTTCTTGGGTCTCGCGGGATATTACCAGAGATTTATTAAAGACTTTTCTCGTATAGTCGTACCTCTCACGAGTCTTACACGAAAGGAAGTGAAGTTCGAATGGGGTGAAACCCAAGAAAAAGCTTTCTCGACTTTAAAAGATCTTTTGACTCATGCTCCAATCTTATCACTTCCAGAAGGTGATGATGATTTCCCTATATATAGCGATGCTTCAAGATTAGGACTCGGTTGTGTGTTGATGCAACGTGGTAAAGTGATAGCCTATGCCTCAAGACAACTGAAAGATTATGAAAAGAGTTATCCCACTCATGATCTTGAACTCGCTGCAGTGGTATTTGCCCTAAAACTTTGGAGACATTACCTATTTGGTACAAAATGTCAATTGTATACCGACCACAAGAGTCTCAAGTATATATTCAGTCAGCAAACTCTGAATATGAGACAACAACGAGCCATGGAGCTGATCAAAGACTATGACTGTGAAATCCTATATCATCCTGGAAAGGCTAATGTAGTTGCCGATGCACTTAGCAGAAAGGTTTATCGTAATAGTATGTGTTATGCTATTACTCACACCACAGTAAAGTTCACTATCCTAGATGAACTAGAGAAATGGCAAGTAGAAGCCCTAAAGCCAGAAAATGTGAAGAAAGAAGGGATGGTACATTACATCGATGTTTTACTTGATGATCCCCAAGGACTGAAGGTATTCAAGAATCGGCTGTGGATTCCGAAGATTGGTGGATTAAGAAAGAAGATTTTAGATGAAGCCCATAAGTCTAAACTGTCAATACATCCTGGTACAAGTAAAATGTACTACGATGTAAGAGCTGATTATTGGTGGCCTGGATTAGAGAGAGACATTGGAAGATATGTACAAGAATGCTTAGTATGCTTACAAGTCAAAACAAAGCACCAAAAGCCTTACGGAACCCCAGAAAGCCTTAGTATACCTGTTCGGAAATGGGAAGAACTGTCCATGGATTTTATTACCAAATTTCCAAAGACTGCTAGACAGCATGATAGCATTTGGGTAATCGTCGACCGCCTGACTAAAAGCGATCATTTTCTTGCCATGCGTGAAACGGCTCCAATGGAGAAATACGCACAAGTATACTTGGATGAAATTGTTGCAAGACATGGTGTGCCACTAAAGATCGTTTCCGATCGTGATACTCGCTTCACTTCTCACTTTTGGGCGAGTATGCAACGTGAATTGGGATCTCGAATTGCTCTCAGCACAGCCTATCATCCCCAGACAGATGGTCAGACGGAGAGAACAATCCAAACTGTAGAAGATATGCTTCGTGCATGTGTCTTGGAGTTCGGTGGTAACTGGGATAAATACTTACCTCTTGTCGAATTCTCGTATAATAACAGTTACCACGCTTCAATCAAAATGCCGCCATATGAGGCATTATATGTTCGCAAGTGTCGTACTCCATTATGTTGGCGTGAAATAGGATAAAAAATCCTTGGAGGCCCTGAAATGATTCAAGACACCACCGACAAGATTCAAATTGTACGAGAAAGAATGAAAGCCGCCCAGGATCGACAAAAGTCCTATACTGAAAAGAGGAGGCGACCAATAGAATTCCAGGTGGGGGATTTCGTAATGTTGAAGGTATCCCCATGGAAAGGTCTTATGCGATTTGGAAAGAAAGGAAAACTAAGTCCTAGATTTGTTGGTCCTTTCAAAATCCTCCAGAGGATTGGTAAACAAGCATACCGCTTGGAATTGCCTGAAGATTTGGCAAGTATTCATGATGTCTTCCATGTGAGTTATCTGCGTAAATGCTTGAGCATCTATAATGAAGCAGTTCCATTATCCGAGGTGAAACTGGATAGTAAGTTAACTTATGTAGAAGAGCCAGAAGAGATCGTAAACGAAAGAACGACTAAGCTACGTAATAAAGAAGTAGAGTTGGTGCTTGTCAAGTGGAAACACCATCGAGGTCCGAACTATACTTGGGAGAATAAGAATGAAATAAGAGCGAAATATGCCCATTTATTTTAATCTATGTAATTTCGGGGACGAAATTCTCAAAAGGAGGAGGTATTTGTAACATACACGTTTTGAGATCGTGTTTTATATAAATAATATTATGAAATATTATGTGATATTGAGTATTGAGTTCTAACAGATAGTTTTTACTAGAAATAAAGTAAAACTATGTTTAGAATCACTCATAAATTATTGGAAGTCTTATGAGATTCCAATTAAAAGCTAAATAGTGAAATTTAGCGAAAATATGAAAATTGAAATAAGTAAAATTTTATTGTTGAAAGTTGTAGATAATCTCGTTAGAAACACGTAGGCGAAAACCTCGTCGAAATCCGAGTTATAACGAAGAAGTTATGACCAATCGAAGATCCGCGATAAAACCGGCACGGTGCCGAATGACGTAAAAAGTGAGTTTTTGATAAAATACTTTTTAGCCTTAGTGATCTAAATGAAAGTCGTAGTATTCGTTAAACCGAGAAGTTCGATAAAAAGAACGCCAAAATCTGACTTCGTATGAGGAAGTTATGATTTTTACAAGTTTCAGCTTAGCAGTAGACAGCTAAAAACTCGAATTTTAGATCGAGTGATTTTTAGCCGACGCAACCTAAATGAGAATTGAAGATCTCGTCAATAGTAGTACCACGGTAAAAAGTCTGACGAAAACTGATGTCGGATGAAGAAGTTATGAATTTTTAACGGATTTTTCCTGTCCCGGTCTGTTAAAAATAATAATATAAAAATTAAAATCAAAATTAGCCGACGAAGTCTAAACAAAAGTTGTAGAGCGTAATTTTACCTACGCGTGCATATAAAGAACGTCAAAAACGGAGCTCGTATGTGAAAGTTATGAATTTCGGAAGATTTTGGCTCAAAAACCGAGAAATAAGTGGATAATATCGGAAATTTTCGCATGGTCAGCACTCAGTCACGTCGCCCTCCTCGCATGCATGCCCCGTGTCCACCTCGTGTCCGAAGTAGCTTAGTCACCGAAGCGCTGTGCAGCCGAGACTCCGACGCGTGTCGCCTCCTGATTCGACCGAAGCCGCGGCCCAATGGCCTTCCGACGCGCCTCGCATCTGGTGGAGCCGTCCGACCCTCGCGTACGAGCCGAGCCAGCTGCTGCGTCTGAGCCTCGCTGCTGCGCCATCTGCCTTCGCCTCCTGATGCCGCGTGTTCCTTCTGCCAGCGCACCCTCCGAACCTCGGCCCTATAAAAGGAAGGCTGCGAGCCTTCCCGGGTAATCTTAGAAAATTGACAATTTTGATCCCTTTTTCCATATTTTGACTATTTCCATATCCCCCGAAGCCCCGGTATCGTTTTTAAAGCCCGGAATACGTCCCGAAGTGCCCGTGAAGCCCGAAAAATTTATCTTTTCGGTTTTGAATCCCTACCTTCGCAGAGCCCGGTTTTCAACATAGAAAGTCATATTTAGAGCCGAAGTGCTGCCCGAATTACTATTTTGACCCCCAGTTATTTCTCGGTGAGTTTAATATATAGGAACAATTGTATGTTATGTGTTATATGTGCTATTTACTTTTCCATGTTATCATCTCGAGTTGTTGTATCTGCTATTTTATAGCAAGGCTGTACCTCTGACTTGAAGTGTATGACATAAGCATCACTTGGGTATTGGTATGAACCGTTGACCATGAAGTGTATGACATAGGCATCACTTTGGCTTCGGTAGTATGCTAAGATAAGGCTGAAAGCCTAAATATTCTAGCAAAATGATATTCCTGAGTATTTATTGTGTCATTTGTGCTGAAACTTTATTGATTTTATATCAAGTATGGAATTTGTTATGTCTCATTGATTAATATGGAAAGATTTTCACATTATGCCTTTGTTGTTCCTTGTTCCTCTTTGCTTCTGGCATATTACAGTATATATATATATGGCATAACGTTATATTGTATCTATTATTGAACTCACTAAGCGTCACCGCTTACCCCTCTCAATATTTAACTAATTCGCAGGAGATAAGCACCCAGTATAGTGATATACTGGTAGAAGATTTTTGAATAGTTTGAAACTACTGTTTTGATAGAAGATTTTCGAATAGTTTGAAACTATTGTATTTTGCACTCCCATATGTATAAAACTTCAGTATCTTGGGGAGTTATGTAATATATAACACTATGAAATAGTAGGTTTGTATCCAGTAGTTTGTAACCGTTTTATCAATATAAAATATTGTTTTATGAATATGCATGTAGCATGTTTCGGAATAACAATTATTAAATATGAAAAGTTGGGTCTTTCATAAATATGAAAGTATAGAAAGGAGTGTTGGAATAGTGTCCAAGGTCATTAACTATTGCTAATATTTCTAATAATAGCAGGGTCCTTTTGGGTTGCCCTCAAGACCCAAATTGAGTAGAATAAATAAAGGAGAAATTGGTTTATTAATTATTATGGTTAATAATTAATTAGAAACTAATTGGAAATATATTTTGGAAATATATTTTGGGAATTAATTAACAGTTTAATTAATTAAAGGGTTGAATGTTCATTAATCGATAGTTGGTTAATCAGGAATGTTCCAGAACCTTATGTAATTAGGGTTGGATGAAAATCACTCCATCCCACATGGGAAAGGAGTGAAATTTTGTGGTTAGGCTTCCATCCCACATGGGAAGGAGTACTAAACCCTAGGAGGCATCCAAGGCTATAAATAGGGCCTTAGGGATTTCATTCCTCCTTGCACCTTGGCTTGAAGTTTCGCCATCCCTTCTTCCTCCCCCTCTTAGGGACGATTTCTAACCCCTTTGGGTTTGTGAAATTGACCCTTCTCCTAGTTATTTTTATTCCACTCTTTGGTGTCATTGGGTGTGATACCATTAGAGGGATTCTGGTTTGGATCCTTTCATCCAAGCAACTTCATGGAGGTTCAAGATCTCAAGCATGGAGATCAAGGGCTACATAAGAGGTATGTTTTCTTACTTATGTTTTAGTTTTCTAGGGTTGATGTAATTAGCATGAAGCCATAGATCCATAGGTTGCATGTACACTTAGGTATATCGTTGTTTCGATTTTTCCGCTACCTAGTTTTAAAGTGTATTTGATGCGTAGAAAACCCAACAGTGGTATCAGAGCCATTGGTTCATGGTTATGTTCACCCTAGATCCATGTTTTCTGTAAAACTTTGTTTGAAATTGAATGGTAGAAGGATTATTGAAAAATTCGTAATTGATAATACCTTAGTCGCAGCTCACAATGTGAGAGCTTAGAGCTCACGACGTGAGCTCATCAGAATTAGGGTTTTCAGATTTTTTCCATTTTTCAAATATGAAGCTTTATCAAATATGGATAATTACCAAATTTTAAAATGTTTTAAATCTGGAAATTGATAAATATTATTTAAATGTTTTATTTGAATTTGAATATTTATTAATAGATAAATATTGTTTAAATATGTTTATTTGAATTTGAATATTTATGTGTTTATTTGAATTTGAATATTTACTAATAGATAAATATTGTTTAAATATGTTTATTTGAATTTGAATATTTATGTGTTTATTTGAATTTGAATATTTATCTATTATTTAAATAGTGAATTTAAATATTTAATATTATTTATAAAAGAGATTTATAAATTTGAATATTACCCCCTTCTGATTTATTAATTGTTACATTGCGTCCTCGCAATTAATTAGAATTAATAATAGACAACTAAATTTAAAGAGTTTTAAATTTACCCCTTATATTTATATATATTAGAATTGTGTCTATTATATGTATAAGAAAGTTACAACATGCGCCCTCGCGTGTTTAAATATTGACATTGTCAGTCTTACATCGACTAGGCTCACCCGTTCTAATGTAGGGGTTTAAGGAGGTCTCTTTGATTCCTAATGAGGTCGGTTTTTAATATGCTTCGTGCTTACCACCCTCACCGCCCAATTGCATTTTTTGAATGGAGTTACCGAAAGGGTTTGATAGTGATAATGGTCAATCTAAAAGTATTTTAAATACAAGTATAAAACAAAATCCCGTTTTATTAATAGAATGTGAGTTTATATTATCCATGAAAATTGCACATTCTCTTTATATTCTGTTGATGGAGCTCGTGTGGTTAACCGGCACATCAATATAGGGTATAGTTGAGAATGATATGGAACTCGCAAGAGTCGGGGACCATGCGATTTTGCAAGGTTAATTCTCAATCTATTTAATGTGAATTTTATGTTATCCATAAAAGTTGCACATTATCTTTATAACTTGTTGATGGAGCTCGCGTGGTTAACCGGCACGTCAATTGGAGAGTATAAGTAGAGAATGATGTGGAACTCGCGAATCTCAAGCGTAACTTGAGTCGGGGACCATGCGGTTTTGTATGGTCGATTCACCATCTGTTCAATGATCCGCGGCGACCCCGTCATTGAATTTGAGATGAACATAATTCGAGATTAACATGCCATTGATAGTCAATGAATCTCAAAGATCTAGGAATTTCGTGGTGATCGAAATTGGCAAAGGGCTTTGCCTACCTAAATAACTTTATGGTGTGTTTACGGCATCCCTTTACACATCATGGAGCAAATATGGATCCTAGCCTAATAAAATAATTTTATTTAGGGTGATTATTTTCTAAGGATAAGTAAAACAAACTATAATGGAATTTGTTATTGAATGATGTCTATAACCTTATCCACTAAAATCTACTGCTATAAAACCTTTGAAAGGATTAGCTATGAGGATGATCAATCTTGTCAAATTCGTAGTTTGGGAGTAGTTCTCATAAACGAAAAGAAAGATCATGCCTTTGTTAAAGCTATTCCTTGGTTACTTCAAACATCGCATTCTAAAGTGTTAGAAAAAGCAATTGTCAAATGTACGTTGTAAAATGACATATTGAAGTAAAATGGAATTTCCTTGAGTTAGGAGTTGACTAGGATTAATCGACTAGCTGACATGTACATATAATCAATTCATTTTGATTTTGATATGAACAACTTGGAATGACCATGAAGGAGTTATGGAGCATGTTAAAGTTTCCTTTTGGAATTAACATGGCAGTCATAGAAACTCAAACTTCAAAACACTCCCATATTTTACTATCATTAATAGAAGTGTAAAGAAGAAGAAAGCCAATTGCACACGGTTTAAAAGGCGATTAGTGTGGGTATACCTAATCTAGGCCCTAATACCTAGGACAAAGGAAGGCTTATTCTAAGACATGTTCTGATAGTTGCTCGTTTCCATAACAAGAAAAGGACTAAGAAATCAAACTTGCCCAAATGTATATTTGAGGTGAAAGGACTGGAACATGAAGAAGTTAAATTTGATCATGGATCACGAGCCCGTGCTACTTTCCATTGGATCAAAAGATAACTAGTTCTTTCATGTTTGTTATTCAAAAAAATATATGAATTTATAATGCCATCAAAACATTACTTCTAAACCTTGAGTATTTTACTGAGGATTAGTACTGACATTTGCAAGAATGTGCAGTTACTAAAATGAAGTAAGAAGACTAGAACATGGAGAAGATAATTTGATCATGAATGTCAAGCCCTTGCTACATTCATGGGATCAAATGACAATTCTCCTCAAGAGTTTAGTCTATGGTAATATAACTAAAAATTTTTATACTATAATTCATGAGATAGTTCTGACTTATTTAAATGTAGAGCATTCTAACATGTTAAAAGAAAGTCATGAAATCTATGAAGCTAGTATAGTAGCAATCGTTCAAAATTGATTCGAACATTTAAATAAGGTGTTATGTATTCCACTCTTAGGGACGATTTCTAACCCCTTTGGGTTTATGAAATTGACCCTTCTCCTAGTTATTTTTATTCCACTCTTTGGTGTCATTGGGTGTGATACCATTAGAGGGATTCTGGTTTGGATCCTTTCATCCAAGCAACTTCATGGAGGTTCAAGATCTCAAGCATGGAGATCAAGGGCTACATAAGAGGTATGTTTTCTTACTTATGTTTTAGTTTTCTAGGGTTGATGTAATTAGCATGAAGCCATAGATCCATAGGTTGCATGTACACTTAGATATATCGTTGTTTCGATTTTTCCGCTACCTAGTTTTAGAGTGTATTTGATGCGTAGAAAACCCAACAAGGAGTTCTTTCATCTAGCCTCTCTTGGCTCGTCGAGTCATCGACCCACTCGACGGGTTCCACCTGTCATGAATCGCGGGGCAACCCCGACTCGACTCGTCGAGTCCACTTATGGACTCGGCGAGTTGCTTCCATGTTCTTACTCAAATGACCTTCTAAGGTCAGATCTGCTTCCCTAACTATCAGATCTACCCTTCAAGTGCTCAAAAGTCACGTAAAGGTGCAACCTTTACGTGCATGCAACCCACATCGAGACATAAATGGAGAAATAACTCTAAGGATGGCAACCTAGTCTCCAATCCTCCATGAACAAGCATAAAGCAGAAAGAGGAAGGTTCTCTGGACCTCTATGGGTCCAGATCTGAGGTCTAACCCAGCAAGGAACCATGAGCTCAACTTTTCAAGCCTTAAAAGGTTAAAGAAAACCCTAAATCATAGATCTTAACCCAAAACAAAAAGGAAGTTCGATTTGATACCTCAATAGTGTAGATTTGAACTTGAAAACCCTGGATCCACAGCTCCCTTGACCTCCTCTTGTTGGAAACCACTTCTCATTTGCTAAAGCACTCAAGAAATGGTGAATTAGTCTTCCTCTTGCACTACAAGCTTTCTCTCTGCTCTCTAGGGTTTCTCAGGGGTGCATTGGCCACAAATGGAGGCTATAAAGGCCTTTAAATAGGGCACAGACCCCGAGAATTAGGGTTTCCAAATATAGCGCGAACTCGTCGGGTCCTTCATTAAATCAGGCAAGAAATGTGCGGTCCTACTCGGCGAGTCTGAGCGCCTACTCACCGAGTCCCTCTCTAAAATTCAAGATAAATACTTAAAATAAGATACCTGGAAATCCGGATGTTACAGCCACCTCCGAGTCTTTCATACAAATTCCAAGGGCCACCCCTGGGCTTCCTATACAATATAATCTGATGGACCGGTATTGGTGCCTTCGACCCCCTAGTACTGTGAGGAGACTCACCTGAATCACAAAGCCGACTAACACTCAACTCAAAACCGTGCCGACCACAGCTAACTGCTCTCCTGACAAATGATGGGTGCTTAACACCTCCTAACAATCCACATAAGGTAAACCCTAAGTCTACCCTCCGAAAGTAGAATTTGACCCAAAAGTCAAACCAAGCCAAAAGTCATTGGTCAAAGTCCAAGTCAATAGCCCAAAAGCCAACTATTCATTCTCACGTCGTGACCAGTCCTTGGTCACGTCGTGAGATCTCACTCGGTCTGATTCCAACTCATCCCGATTCAACTCAGTCAACTCAGACATGAAAAGTCGTCGGAGCTGACATCACGTCGTGAGAGCCTCCTCCCACGTCGTGAGCTCCAAGAAGCTAACCAGAAATGGGGTCATTCAACCCTCAAGTCGTGAGCTCCGTGTCTCATGTCGTGAGATCAGTCTGAAGCCAAAAGTCCAACTTTTAAGTCCTTAATCCATGGTATATCAACGACACAATATTTTTTTTTTTTTGATATTGTTATAGAATATGGTTGTTTAAAAGGAATTGTATAATGATACAGTATAGCTATATAACCGTATACTATTTAGTCTTTAAATAGGAAACCGCCCTCTTAGAGTACGGTTTCATCACCGTACTCTGTTACCTAGTTTAACCGTATTTTATTACTTATTTTGTAGTAGTGTTAGGAAAAAAAAAACGTATGTAACGTGTCAAATTGTGAAAGTGACCTTTTTTATATATTTCTTTTATTATCAATTTTAAGAGTGTATACCACCTTTCTTGTATTATCTTTCTTTATATAATTTTCGGTCCTCTTTTGCACAATTTATCTTCTTGGGTAAACAACTTGAATCTTTGCTCATCCAACATATGAGAGCTTGGCAGTGTGATTCTTTATGAAAGAACCAACGGATCATTCTTGGAACCAAACAAGACATGTAAACAATCTAGTTTCAAAATGATACCATATATCGAATCAAGAAATACATAAAAATTACTCTTGAAAGCCCGATAAATCACTTTAGTTTCAACACTATGAAGAAAAGCTAATCTGATTAAGCTAAAATCTTTTCAATGGGTGGTATAATTGGGTTATTGTTCATCATGATGTATATATTTTCTCTTCAACTTTATCAAAGATTAAAGCCAAATTTTTGTATTGCCACATAAAAAAATCACAATCCAGCAATACGAAATATAAGGACATGGTCCATGTAACATGGCATTTTCTTCTCCACACACAACTTTTACTTATTAACATGAAGAGGTAGATCTTGGACTTCACATAGTAACCCCACAGATAATTAATAGTTAGCAGGACCACTATCAAAAGTAATAAAATACATATTGCCATTATATATATACCATAATTCTATATAGGCTGGGGACCAAATTGATTGATACCAAAGGGTAAATCGGACATTTTAGATTCTATGACACAAAGTGTCATTCTGTCCCATGAAAATTACAACACTTCTATCCTTAGATCATGTCTCTTTCAAATCATGGTTAAACTTTATGTATTTGTTCATTATCATCATTGCAAATGATCAAGCAATATCGATTTTGGGTGAAGTGAACATTATATTTTAATCATAACTTGCACACTGCAAAAGTTGGTAGATGGAGGAAGTAGAACCATAGCCATGTTGATATTTTTCCCACTGTTCCTTAATCATTGGCATGTGAATATGTGGTGTAGTAATCAAAGGAACAGGGAAAACATGAAATGTAGTAATCAAAGGAAACTTCAGTGCACCTGTTACTCTCATATATCAACATTTCACATCGTCAATTGATTTAAATGATTTAAAATGACAGAAAATACACTGATTGATCGAGTGAGATATTTATTAGTAAGAAAAAACTTCACTTTAATCCATTTCAAAACTAACAATCATAGAACAGGGATACTAAAAAGCATAACCTTAATAGAGGCGTAAATCATAATGGAAATCTCTAATCCACTTTACAAAAATAATAATTAAAAAATGGCCCAAAATTTTCATTTTCTATAGAATTACCACAAATTTTGCAATTGTACACCATCATGAATTCACGTGAAATTGACAAAAAATAAAAAAATAATAAAATATATAATAAAAAAAATAGCCCTCCCACATTTAGTGTATTTTTTTGGACATTTCCTAATTTTTCACAAAAAAATATGGAGTAAATTACACGAATGGTCCCTATGGTTTAGGGTAATTTGCACGTTTGGTCTCTAACTTATTTTTTAACTCGGAAGGTCCCTACTGTTTGATTTTGTTACGCGTTTGGTCTCTGTCTTACCTAAAAATACTATTTTGCCCTTGATTTTTTAATTTATTTCAATAAACACACCCCCAACCCAACCCCCTCACCTTACCTTACCATTCCCACCATTTTTTCTCTATTTAAATAATAGTTTTTTTAGGTAAGACAGGGACCAAACACGTAACAAAAACAAATAGTAGAGACCTTCCGAGTTAAAAAAGTAAGTTAGGAACCAAACGTGCAAATTATCCTAAACCATAGGGACCATTCGTGTAATTTACTCAAAAAATATATATATTTCGAAATCTCTCTTTATCTAAACTTCAATCAGACTTTAAGTTTCACAAGCATCGTAAGTTTGTATTATATGTGTATTTGGTGTTTAACTTGCACTATAGTGATTTAGTTTGATGTGTTCACGCCTAAGTTGGTGTCAAACTAAATGTGTATTTGACAAAACTAGTTGGCAGCCAAAAGTTGTAGTTTTTATTTGTATATAAGGTGATGTTTGTTTTTTGTCTGCAGATCTTCTTGGCATTATCTATCATCGCCACGCAGACCACGCGCAGATATTAGGTTTCGCAGACTGTTTGTTTTTTTGAAGACTGCAGACCTAAAAAGGTCTGGGCGTCCTCTTCTCGGCGCAGATGTGGACCGGAATCTTCAAACCTCTTCAGACATCATCTAGCCTAAAAAACACATATATCTTCGTTTTTTTTTTTTTTTGGTTTTTTTTTTTTTTTTGAAACTTAGATTTATTCCACCTTTATCTATGATAAACAATTTTGGAAACAAAAAATTACAATACTTAAAGGAAAAAGGTTCGACGACACAATCGTGACTTTTGTAACAAATTCACAAATAAAAATTTAATTACAATAATGGTCGTTAGGGCTGTTTATATAGATATAAAAAAATTGTAATATTGTCTTATATTTTTTGTGTCAAATTTTATAAAACATTATTTAATGCAATATCATTCATTTTTTGGAATAAATATTTATAGACAGATTTTAATTGATTTAATTGAAAAGGTAAAATGAAAATTTTGAAAATTTCATTTAAAATCAAAGTTTATTTCCATCCATTTTACTTGTTAACTTCTTTTATCCTTAATTACAATGTTTAGGTATACCTTTACGACCAAAGTTTATTGGTTTTTATCAAATATATACGTTAATTTGTACCATTTTATTTTCATTTTTTATACAATAATACATAAAAATCGATCTACATTTGTTAGTTATCTATAATAAAATCATAAAATTATTGAAAGACTCTTTTAAGTTTGAAAAAACCGGTTTAATTAGATTTTAGTTTATTCTAGCAGCATGCAGATGTTAAAAAACAAACGGTCTTCTTCTTTCAGACTGTAGACGTTTGGTCCACCTCTTGTACTGCAAAGGTCTGCAGACTATAGACATTTTACATCAGAAAAAACAAATAGCACCTAAGTGTTCAACAAAAATAGCCGGAAGCTTTTGAAATATTTAAATTACATAAATAAACAACTGTTTAAAACCAAAAAACATATAATTTTAATTTTAAAGGGTATTCTAATAAATTTGTTATAATATGCAAGACCTTTTTGTTAAACGCTACATGAAATAGTTTTTAGATTAGGAGATTTTTGTTTAAAATAAAAACTAAAATCTCTGGGAAGTTGGAACTTGAAGATAACAAAGAATGCAACCATATCCATTTAAAGTGTAATACAAAATCATTCAGAGTTGAAATTATGTCAACAAAAAGTAGCTAAGATTATTATTTGTGAGGCAACAGGGGCTCCAGTATAAGTTGTGTTTCACCTGATTCCATATCATCTGAAGATAAGTCCTGTTTACGTTTCTCTTTGAGTCTTTGTATAAAGCTTGAACTGTTATGTATAGATGGTTTTGGTGGTGTTTTATTAGGTAAACCATTTGAGATTGTCTCTACATTTTGAAGACAAACTTGAACAGCATCATGCACTCTAACAAAACACCACTCTCTACCCACCAGATCTATGAATCCAGATCTTGCTAGAGTCTCAAGAACATCTCCATTTGGATTCGCAATTGCTATCTGCATTTACAAATTTACCCTCGTTTATTTTTTCTCAATATATATATTTTTTGTTTTTAAATTCAAAAGTTTGCACCTGGATGTTTCTTGATTTGTATTCCTGATACAACTCTTTTAAAGCTTGAACTGCACTGGAGTCCGCATAAGTAACAGCTGAAAAGAACACGAGTCAAAAACTCAAAACCTTGCATTATCATATAAAATGAGTAAATTACATTTTTGGTCCCTCAGTATAGCTGGTTTTTTCAGTTTTGGTTCCAAAAAGTTTTCTCTTTCAGTTTTGGTCGCTTGTAACGTTTTTGTTCCTTGTTCCAAGTAAAATATCTATATTTTTGGAACCAAATTTGCAAAAAAATCAGAGGGACCAAAAATAGTCATTTTACTTGAAACATGGATCAGTCGAGACGTTAGAAGAACCGAACCTTAAATAAAGACGAAAATTGAAAAAATTAGCTTTACTCAGGGACCAAAATGTAATTTACTCTATTTAAAAAATATGACGTTTAAAATGTTAAGTACATACGTGCCATCTCTAGAATTAAAAAATATATTCTTTCAACTTCTGGTCCACGCCTGCTCCCAGATTGGTCAACAGCAATTTCATACTCCCGCAGCCTGAAACACATAAAAAATAAAAAATAAATAGTAACCACTATAGTTTTTTGTTATATTTTTAGCCATTGAAAGGATTTTTTTCTAATTTAACCACCAAGAGTTTGTTTGTTTTTCAAAAAAACCACTGTAATGAATAGCAAAAAAACCATTTGAAGATAAATTTTGTTATTAATTTTTTTAATTCAAGTTTTAATGGTTAAATCAAAAAAAAAAAAAAAAATTTTGGCTTGTTTACTAGAACAAAATTCCAAACTATTGTATAGAATTCAAACTGGAAAAGAACAAAGTACAGTCGTTTTTAAGAAATCTGGCCTAAAGATTTTGTTAAAAGTAAGAAAGAGGAGAAGGGCAGATTAGTAATTTAGTATTGACCTGTCTTTTATAAAGCTTGTATTGGCAAAATACAAAGGTGCATCTATACGAACAATGACAATCCCGTTGTATGTATATGCTTCTGGATACTGTTGGATGTTTCTATAAACAGTTGTGCCAGGTAGACGCCCCAACACAGCTGGAAATACAATTATATAAAATAAAAAAAAAAAATTGACAATTACACATAAACATTAGTCACATGTGGTAATTGTAAATATGTAATACAACAATTTCTCTTTTCTCACCAATATGTGGATTTGCTGATTCATGGATCACAAAAGCAAGAGAAAACCCCACCTATGAATTTTCAACAACCAGATTAATTACTAATTTAAGAAAATTAATATATGAAGAAATAAATAAATGCAAATGCAACATACCCCAACAAGGACACCAATCTCTATCCCAAAGAATAAAGTTGTTGTACTAGTAACTGTCCAAAGAAAAAAATCTTTTTTATCTACTCGCCATAAAAAGATTGCCTCTTCATAGTCTACCTGTAATTATTATTATTATTATTAAATAATAATTAAAACTTAGGATGTGAACAAATACATGGGTCCCACACAAGACAAGATCAAATAAGGAAACTTACTAGCCCAATTACAGCAGAGACTACAATGGCTGCTAGAGCACACTGTAAAAAAAGTCAACAGGAGGTGAAGTGAAGTCAAGATAGAAAATAAAAAGTTTTAATAACTGTATTATATGTACCTGAGGTATAAATTCAAACAATGGTGTCATGAATAACAAAGCAGAGCAGATGATAATGCCCATGACAAATCCTGACAAACCGGTTTTTGCCCCACTTTCATTATTAACTGCTGACCTTGAAAAGGAACCTATAAAACATATTTAATTCCAAACTGGTCCTTTAGAAGCATTTCAATATTTATAAAACCTAGCATGTATTATTGAGTTATATCACTTGTTCCTTTTTGACTTAATGAGCTTAATGGTTAAGCACATGCAGGTATACATTACTTTCTTTTTTACTTAATCGGGACTGAATGACTTAATGAGTTAAGTAAAAAAAAAATGGGCTTTATATACAAGAAGATATCTTACCTGTTGCAGGGTATGCTGAGAAAAAGGAGCCAAAAATATTAGCTACTCCTAGGCCAAACAACTGTTAAAAAAAACATTGAACGAGTTGGAAAAGATTTATGATTTACTTGCTTTTTTACAAATAAAATTATATAACATTATAATTACCTCTTGATTTGAATCCAATTCATATCCATTCTTTGCTGCCAGAGCTTTGGCAATCCCCACAGATTCCTGAAGTGAGTGGATGGTTAATATTAAGTCAAAGGACCAATTGTGTAAATAATGAAAAGATATTAAAGATTAGAATCCTGTTCTCACCAGTATAGCCACTCCAGTGATTAAAAATGTGGTTGGGATTAATGACTTGACATGTGCAAACTCTTTAGGAATGGAAAAAGAGGGGAGCCCTTGAGGTATATCTCCCACCTAAATTTCTCACAGTCGTTATATTGATATAACAGAACAGAAACAGTAATTTCAACTCTATGATTCTATTATTACTATTATTCTCTCACCAAAGAAATGGAAGATGGATGAAATATTTTTACAAAAGTTGTACCCAGAACAACTGCAGTGAGGGGCCCACCTGCTCGCAAAAACCGTAAATTTTTCCTTGTTTTACCCTGTAAACAGAACACAACTGTAAAAAATTAGCAAGGCCAAGTGTGACACATGAAATTTTAACTTACTTGGAAGAGCTACTTCACCAATTGCTTCATGGTCAACATGATTGCAAGAATAGTCAACCCCATCACAAAAGGAGGCCATGAAAACTACAAACAGAAACCATGGACAATGGTTACCACAGCAATTAATAAGATATAAGTAAAATCCCCATATTTCTGCCTAATATAGTATTGAAGAGATTTACATGACTGACAATATTGAGATTTGAGATACCTTATCTGCACCTGATATTATACTCTTAACCAGTGGGATTATTTCACTGCTTCTCACTATACTATATCCCAAGAAATATTTTGCTTGAGATAGGGCAATAACAATGGCAGATGCAGTTGTAAAACCAGAAATAACAGAGTGGCTGATAAAGCGGATGAGCCATCCTAGCCTATAATGAATAAAAAAACATCGATCAGTGAAATTGAAGAGTTAAGATGATATTAAAAAGAGAAGTTATTGAGGCAAAAGTACCTCAATAGCCCCATTGTGCATTCCAAAATCCCAACCATGAGTGATAATAATATAGCAAGTTCTGTATATAATTCACCAGATGAGTCAACATTGCCTAGAACATTAGACACCAATAAAGAAACCAGTGCTACTGGACCAACAGCCAGCTGGCGTGATGACCCGAATATGCAGTAGACAAATATAGGCACTAATCCTGTATCTGTGATGAAATATTTGTTAATAAAGTTATTTGAATTTGGAGAAAACTATCATATGTGAAGAGCAGATAGTCAACTTACAAAGTCCATATATTGGTTGAAGTCCAGCTAGCTTTGCATACGACATAGACTGCTTACATGCAAACAAGATAAAGTGAACAAGAAAAGAATTTTAATGGTTGCTAGTAGTATATGAGATCAAAATAACCCACTGCAATGAAACGATATGATAACAAACAAGTCAGAAGAATGGAATATATTTTAAAGAGGAACTGTTCCAAGGATTCAGAAATACAATGCCATTCTTGCACACTTTCCTCTCTAAGGATCAATTTGTTGAAAAATACAATCTGTTCACTAAAAAACAATGGAAATCATCTAAATTCCATGAAAACCCCAGATTTAACTTATTATTATGTTTGTCTAAGGACTAAGGAGTTTCACATTGGCTACTGAATAGTGAATTCTAATGAGAACGACTTTCACATTCAGAATTTATACGAATTCTAATCAAATTCAACTTAGATCTATCTAACTTGTAGTATTTATACGAATTGTTAACAAATTGCAAGTAGAGAAGTTCGTGAGGCTGTGAGATGTTTGCATTCTATCTAACTAACTGGAATATCTGATATGTACCTGTGGGACAAGCATGATACCGACGGTGACACCGGAGACTAGATCAGGCTGGAGATATTCACGCCAATTGTATGTCCGAATCCAACGTGAGCAAGGGAGAAAGAGCTCAATCCAATCAATCATCTTCATCCGATTCAACTTCGCACTCCATCTCAACATCGAAGAGGAAGAAGAAGACGTCGCCGGCGTGTTATCTCCGCCAGTATACGAGTGTTGAAACGGTATGACTTTCACACTTCGATTCGTTGGCGTCCTCATGATTGACGACTGTGGTGCTGAAGAAAGCTGAAAGCAAATAGGTCTGTACTGTTGCTCAGTGTGAAGAAATAGCCATAAATGGAGATCTCCGGTGATAGATGACTTTTGGAATTGGTGAGAGGGCGTCTCAGCCACTGAGACGCCTTTTGATTGTGGACGACCACCAGTTTCTGGTATTTTGAATTTTGATCCATTCCGGGGTTTGTCAAGTTCGTTACGTCAACGATTCTTGGGTCCCTGAAACAACATCAATACTATGCTCCCCTCAAGTCAAACAGAAGATGACAACCCACTTTTGTAGGGATGCTTCTGTCCAATCTTTGGAGTGAATGACAAATTCTTTGTGTAATTACTTCATAATATTCCAATTCAAAAAATATAATTTTATTAACAAAAATGTGCTACCACTTTCATTCATTCTCATTATCGGTAATTTTTAGGTTAAAAATATTTTAATCTCTAATCTACTCCTAACCTAAGCTAACAACACATATTCCACATATGTCCACGACATGACTAGAACCCTAGACCTCAAAGAGGGAGGGCACCACCTGATACCGCTGGGCTACAAGCTCTTTGGTTTTTAATTAGTACTTACCATACAATATTATCACTTTGGTTTTAGTTAGATACATATTATATGTTTTATTTGGCTATAAATATTTACCATATGTTTGTAAGGTGTAGTTAGTTTTCTTAAAAACATGTTGCGCATGTATGTCTAGTTTAATCTATTTGTTTGTGTAGTGATGATAATGAGATACTCCAAATTAGGATTTCTAATTTACTATATAATGACACATTCATTGCTTACTTTTCTTTCTTTGATTAATGATTCTTTCAGCTTAATATTGGACATATTTTTGTTTGACTTTTGATTTTTATATAATGATAAATTTTATTGCCCTTTTTTGTTTGATCTATTATTTTCGGCATAAGGTGGACATATTTTTCATTTAGGCTACTTGGATAAAATCCAAATATTTTTTAGTAAAGTTTTGATCGGGATTTTTTTTGCCATTTGATTATTAACAATCAATATAAGAAATTGGTTAATGTAGTTTTAACGAATAAGTTTTCTAAATTATAAAAATTTGTTAACTAAGTGGAAGGAGATGGTATATAAATTGAAGGCATTACTTTAAAAAAAAAATCCCTTATATATTTGGTTTTTTTCGAATTAAATCTTAACTTTATTTTATTTTTTCTTGAAAAAAGTCTTTATACTTTTTCTATTTTTCTCAATTATGCCCTTACAATTTTTATTTTTTCAATTTACCCCTTACATTTTCACTTTTTTTTTTATTTAGCCCTTATATTTTTTCATTTTCTCGGATTAAACCTCAACTTTATTTTTTTTTCTAAAAAATTCTTACATCTTTGTTATCTTGAAAAAAAAAAGTTGCCTTCGGTTCCATAATTCTATGACAGTGATCTCAGCTTCATGATAGTTTGGAGAACGTTGTGATGTAACTTCATTGCTTGGCGATTGTATAAATTCTCTCTTCCACGTGGCATCATCGATGTGATATGCTGTAGGCACATGTAATCATCTAGAAAAGTTCAACCCAATATGTGTAACAGCCATCGGTTTGATCAAGGGTTATTCTCATTAGGAGCCATAAGATTCGATGATGGAAGAACAACCCCTCCCATCTTTCTCTTCTTGCCAATGGATGATATCTCTTTTTTCTTATTGTCTTTCTCATCTTCCATCATAGAACCATATGGCTCCCTAATGTGAATAAAAAAAGCCAACAAGAACAAATTTTACCCTTCTTTCGCCATAACCAACATAAAAAAAACACAATGTAGATAACTCTGAATTATATTGATGATCGTTGCGCATCTTGGGTTGAAAATGTCCATATCATCACATGAACTTACAATGTTCTTGGCCAATCGTTAACTAATGGATTTATAGGACAACATCTCTAGATTTACTCTAAAATAGCATGAAGCTTGAAGCATCCGCTAGGGGATTATGGAACCAGATGCAATATTTATTACAAGAAATACTCCACCAAAGAAGTTGTTAGATTTTGGGTTTAAGAATATCAATATATACTTGGATAATTCTAGGATCGTGATTGCAATCACTTTCCAAAATCTGTGATTTCGACCTTATATCCTGAAGTATCATGAAATCAAATTTTGGATAATCCAAGATTGACAATTTAGAAGTCAAGTCATTTCTAAATCTAAAACACAGACAATACCTTGTTGTTTTGTGTTCTTGAGAGATAGAGAGAATCAGAAGATCAATTTCGAGTATGAGAAAAAACTTAACCCTTTTTTGGAACAATTTTTATGTTCTTATAGGGGGGAGAAAAGAAGTTAAATGGTGGTTACATCCATTTTGACGCCAAAAAGGGTAGTTATAACGGTGGTTATTAGACATAATCGATTCTTACATCATAGTGATATCACCACTTATTTTGGCGGGAAAATGCATGTCCGGAGTCTTTCCTGATATAGCGGAACCACCGTCAGGACTCTGGCCCTTGGACCTCGTAAGGGGTGCTGCTTCTAGACCCCGCCATGGGCGATGCCCCTTGGAACCCCATACCTAGAGGTGCTACCCTCGTATTCTCGAGTTCACATTTATTAATATGAGTGTACAACGCACACCTCCAATATCGGTGAGTAGATAGCACTCAGCTTATCTCAATATTAATAATAATTACATTAAAGTATGTTGATAACACTAAAACCACCAACAAATATAAATGATTTTTTAGAATAAATAAATAAAGTTGAGATTTATTCTGAAAAAATAAATGTAAGGGCTTAATCAACAAAAAAACAAAGTTAAAATATAACGGGTAAATCAAAAAAATAAAAACTATAAGTGCTAAATCGAAAGAAATAGAAAAAATATATGAGTTTTTTCAGAAAGTAGATGTTTAATCCAAAAAAAGCTTATATAACTAATATATAAGGTGTTATTGTGATTAACAGCTAAATTGAATTTGAACAATTAATTTTTTTTTTCATACAACATTTTTTTTATAGAAATAAGCTTAGACAGTAACATATTTACTGAAATAACATTGGTAATTCTGTTTACAACAAAATGTATATCGGATAATATCAATTATATGTATGTTTATATAAGAATTTTAATAAAAACGTATAGGAGGGCCATATTCTTTGTTCATATCCGACTTTCTTTTCCTTAACGCCAATCAGTGGATGTGGATCACATGTTCTGTCTCATCGGTTTTAATTATATATTGCGTCACATTCAGTATTACTGTATTAGATAATGTGATACACGCCAGCATTTAATGGAGCCCTTACACCTTTCGCTTTGTATAAATGTGGAATCTTAACTTTTAACCTAATAAATTACAAAAATGGTCCTTTAACTTTAGTGATTTTTTAAGTTAGTCTAAATTTTTTATTTCTTTCTACAATTGTAGTCTATACTAAGATGACCTCCCTCCAAAAGCTTGAGGGTTCATAAATTATAATCTACTTGTGTAGTAAAATTACAAAAATGATCGGATGATTATATTTTTAACAATATCTAAAATGACCACATATTTATATTTAACTTCTGACTAACGCTAAATGCTCGTTTTCATCTACGAAATTCGTGATGATTTTTTTTTTTTTTTTTTTTTTTTTTGCAATGTAAATATGAGCAAATTTGAAATACAAAAGATAAAATAAATAAATAAATAAACACTAACATTCGTTCATCAACAAGTTCATATAAGTTCATAAAAAGAACACAAACTAATATTATTTTCTTGTATCTTTTTGGCATTTTCATGTTTGTTTGCTTTGACCAATTCCTTGAGACACATAATTTAATAGAATAAAAGGACTTATACCTTTGATTATTTCGACCAAACACAATATTTACCAAAATTTACATTCCAATCCCTGTAAATTATTTCAAAATCCTTGAAACATTATGTTTTTAGTGTTCCTGAATCCTGAAAACATTTGCTTCATAAGGATTTACAGGCTTGACATTCCATAATGCATCCATGAGAAATCATAGAGCCCGAGAGCATGTCATGAAAAGTACTTATGCACCGTTAAGCCCATGTACGTCTCTCCATGTAGGGCACCATACAAAATTACAAATGAAGTAATTTTGGTTTCTATGAAGATTTTTATATTATTCTGCTTCTGTTTACTAAATAAATCACATGCATTGATTCCAATCATGATCAATCACGCTGTATTTTAGTCGATGATTATGAAGTATTTTAGTTGTTTTTAATTTTAAAATTTGAACTGTGAGTGTAAAAAATGGTACCATAAAGAACCTTTACTTCTTTGCTTGTATCCTTAAAGGCACTCCAAATAGTCGACCATTACAAACTATTACCAAGAGAACCCAATGTTTTTTTAACGATTTAGGAGATTATATAAGTTTTTCGAAATACTTGCAATGATTTGCAACATCATTGAAAGCATTTTTAGCCAAGTTTCCAATTATCATCCTCGCATGTGATAAATTAGTTGAAAACATGGATTATATAACTCCAATGCTGCTCTCACATTAGATTCCTATGGTTAATTATACGCTAGAAACCGGTGATTTTCGCTTCATCATAGTTCATACTTCATATATACCACACACATGACATCATTAGCTCCAGAAAGATATATCATGAATACATAGAGAAGTTCCTTGTGATTGGAGTTTATTTTTAGAGATGTGTGTGTGCATGCTCGGGTTTATGAGAGAACTCATAATCAAGATGAACAAAAGCGCGTTCAATCTCAGGTAATAGCTCAAGCTTTTCTTGTAAGGATTCCCCGATATCATGAGCTGTTTGTAAAGGCATATCAAAGGGTAGGACAATGTCCACCTCCACAAAGTAATGAGATCCAAACGTATATATAAGCCCTTACAGTGTCTATGTGTCTGATTGCCTTGTGGTGGTTCCAACACAAATACGTAAGTTTCTGTAGATATTCTGGTGCTGCTGATCTCCCAACAAGGGAGTTCACATTCTCCACCACTGTTACAGACCAAGTCCTGATCGTGTACATTGCCAGCTGTCACCACACAACACAACCTGTTTATGTGTACATTGAGACAAAAACAGGTTGTACTGTGTTTGACATGCATTGGACTGGGACTCAGACTTATGTCAATAAGACAAAAACTACAGTGCATGTCAAACACACAGTACAATTTGTTTTTTGAAACCAAGGGGGATTAAAGGAGTGAAAAGAAGTTACTATTATAGCTCCAACGGGGTCCATCCAGTCACTGATATAATTAGCAAGTAGTACAGCTATTAAGCCGATAAGATTTGTGACCACATCAAAGAAATGATCTTGAGCATAGGCTTTGACAATCTCATTGGTGAATGATCGACAATATATACATAACACAAGTTTGACTAAGGTCACACAAAGCATGATGCCAACAACCCATTGTTCTTGCTCCTTGGTTAAGCTAAACCCATTCTCCTGGAATAGTATCAAGGAAAATTCTATGTGTAAAGGAATAAAAAAAAATTTAATTGAACTAATGTTAGTAATTTGTTTGCTAATTACATTTGATGCTAATGTGCGCACAGACTCTAAAATTATCTGCAGTCCAAGAGTTGCCATAACCGAGGCAAAGACAAGTATTCCCTGCAAATATGAATTCAGATGAGATGTAGGGATCGATCTAGATCAGCCATGAAGAAAGAGAAAGAGTGAGATTGAATGACTAACCAAAGGTTGCATTCGTCTTTTTCCGATTGGATATAGATAAGGGTTTGGAATCTGCATGGAGAATGCTGTAAACCAGAGGATAAATCCTGATAAGAGATCAAGAAGTGAGTCTAATGTGGAGGCTATTATGGCCAATGAACTACTTCTAATGGACGCGTAAACTTTTGCAATGAAAAGAATCATGTTTGCAACATTAGATATGTTAATGGCAAGTGTCTCCCTTCGTGCTAAACTTTCCTTCTCTTCCTGCAAGTCAAAACTATCAAATATTACACATTCTAATGGCAAATAATTAGAGCTTTTCAGGTCATTTAAAAATGGAATACATACTGCAGACATACGAGGTACAAAACCACGTTCTGCTAAGGCATCCATTTCTGTAAAGCCCTCCAGCATCTCTACCTGTTGTTGATAATATTCTGCCACATGGTTTTCTGACCCTGAGAAAGTTTAAGTAAATGAAAAAAATGTAACAAAACAGCATTAAAGAATTTTTGCCCAATGTTCATGAATCAGATAGCACAGAAATGTAAAGCTTGAATACAGATTGAACGGAATTGAAGAATTTTTGCCCAAAAAATTATGTTTGATTTGTAAATTTTAGCATAGCAATCCAATTTTGATAAATCCTTCAATTTAAAGGTAAACCTGCTATTCATGATGAACTTAAACACACTATGAATGCAAACGAGGTGAGATATTAATCTATTAAGTAATATGGATCAAAGTGGAAGAAACGAATCAAATGGAAACGATGATCCGTGAGAAACTATCATCGTTTTCTAATGAAGCAACTAATATGAAGAATCAAATGGAAACGGCAATGGTGAGAAACTGGTTTGTTTATTAGCACCTGATACCCTGAGATAGTCATGGAGTCGTCGAGGAGGTTTCTCCTTATGCTCGAAAGAGAACTGAAATCCATCGAAGTTCAACCTCCAGGAGCCATCGCAACCACCGCCACCGCTGATATTGGCATCGTTCAAGAGCAATAACTCATGTTCAACAGCGTGATCTCCTTCTCCGCTCGCCGTCTCCACCATTGTCTCCGGTATAACAGATCGGAAACCGAAAAATGAGAAACGAAGGGTTCGATATTTGAATCTGCATGTACTCCACCGCACAAACAGAGTGGGGGTGTGTTATGAACATTGAAGCAAAGAAAGATGGCAGGGAAAGTAAAACTGTAGAGGCACGAAATGCGCGTGATATGCACGCGCTAGGATGGCCGGACACACGTGGTTGTCCTTTGTCTTTGTTCAGAAAAGGGAGCGGGAGTGAGGTAAAACATGGGTGGTTACTGACGCTCAAAATACGATACATCTTTTAGAGTAAATTACAGTTTGGTCCTGTAGTTTATATCTATATGAAGTTTTAGTCCAAGTTTTTAATTTTTGATATGGATCATTCATGTGGTTTCTGAAAGTTGCATCGGTGGCTCCTGTACCATCTAATTAGGGATGACCATTTGTTCGGACCCGGATCAAGAACCGAAAACCAATTTAGTAGGAAATGGAGAATCGAGAATCAAACCGAATACCTCAATTTCAGTTTCTGTTTAATTTCGGTTTCGGTTTTTCTCTGGTCCAATCTGGTTCCAGCAAGTCAAATGCTAATCCCTAGTTAACATCTAAAAATCCTCTTTACATGTAAAATTATGAGATTTCCCATCTTTTTGCCCTCGAACTAAAAGTGTTAGAACTTATATACATCAAGGAGCATTTCTGTAAATTCCATATAAAAAAAAAAAATATGAAACCCTAAATCTATAAACGACAAGGACCATGCATGCAACTTTTATAAATGATAGGGGTAAGCACTCATCCATAAACCTTTACTGGTACAAATAACATAAATGTAACTGGCTCTTTCAAAAAAAAAAAATGTAACTGGAAAAACCAACCCCAAAGATTTGGGACCAAAATAAATATAACCCACGTTTAGAAAAAAAACAACCCCAAAGATTTGGGATCAAAAGTGAAGACCATTATGTCAAAAATTAGAAAGTTCTACTATTTTTTTTTCAAAAGTAAACGACATAGACAAAAACTATAATTTAATGTATCTTTCAAAATAAAATAAACAGAAACTCATAACTTATATAAATCAAAACTTTAATCATCCAATATATTCAAGTAAAACAATATTTTAGCAAGCCTTTAAAAAAAATAAACAAAAAAAAAATTAATAAATAAATAAAAATAAAAATTGTTGCATAGGCCTGATACTGAAAATATTATTACAAATAATTAGTTTTTGTTCTAAGGCCTGATACTGAAAAACAAAGAAGATAAATTATTAAATAGTTTTAATGACCAATTAATCGACATAAGTGGTTGCTTTGCTGTCTTGAAAAGCATTATTCCATACTCCATACTATTATATAGTTATTAGAATTTTACCACTAGGTTACACTTTAGAATATCTTGAAGTGATGAAAAAGCTATTAAAAGAAGGATGTGGAGGCAATTCGATGCAAAATTGGATAAATTTATAAAAGATTATATGAACAATTTAGCACATGCACGATTATCACAAATGGTTTCATGTAAAACCATTTTTTTTTTGTTATGATTAAATACTGATACGTAAGTTGCGAGTCAACATACAATATCAACTTAAACTAGAAAACATGGATCAATATACGATTTTTTCATAAAGGCAAAAGAAAAGGAGAAAACGTGGTGAAAAGAAGAAGCATATATACTTTACATAATTCGATAGTTCAAGTGTTGCTTTTCTAAAATTTCTCTCTTTAACTACGACTATGGTCAACAAGATTATCATAAATATATTCATCTTAATTTGTTCTTCAATTAAAGGTGTTACATTTTGATCTGAAATGTGTACGTAAAGTTTGTGCATCCATCAAATTCATACTAGAAATTATCATGATCATGGTAGAAAATGCTACATTTAACATCAAGCATAATCAGTGAATCTACTCCTCCCTTAAATTACGATTATATAAAATTGTTTAACAAAGATAAATATACAATACAACCAATATGTTGAGAGGTTAGAACACAAAAGGAGCAGATTTGCTTAGTTTGCCACTGAACCCTTGATACATTCTGCAAATAAAAAATATACACAATAAACATTTAAAAATATATTTTAAAAAAAGAAACATGGAATAAAATTAAAGTGATATATAGTACCTCAATCTCAATGTTTTTTTCCAGCATTTTTTTTTTTTTTTTTGCTGGAATGTTATATCTAGGCTGCAGAGAGAACAGGAAAGGTTGCACAACACCTGATCACTACACCCTGCTACAATGAACTCAGGAGAGCAACAAATTCTGAAGGTTCTTCATCTTGCTTCACCACCTGCCACGTGGACTTAGTGTGAAAAAAAAATAATAATAACATTTTTTTTTGTTTTTTTATTATAAATACTAAGTAATAAAATATTTGAAATATGATTCGTACCTTAACATGAGTGTCCTTTGACAAACCCATCTTGGAAACAAGATTATTAATAACTTCTTTCACAGAAAAATCTGCCAACTCAGCACACCTTTGGTTATCTTTATCATGCAAGAAAGCTTTTCCCACCCATAAATACAAACCGGAATCCCCAATTCCGGAACCTGATTCCGGAGTCACGAAAATAAACACACGACTGGAATCCATGTCACCAGCATAAAATCTCATAACCTTTTCCAAACTAGGCCACTCAAGCACCACTAATTCTTGCTTCACATTCTGATCTTCTTGTGAAGCTTTAGATTTCTGGTCAAACTCGGTCAAACTATCTGAACAAGAACCCTGAACAAGAGATTCATCATCACTCATCATTGGTAGTTTAAGACATTTAGGCGCACTACCTCTGCGTTCAGCAATCGAAAGTGAAGACCTTTTTGAAGGTGATAAAACTGATTGTGAACATGAGTTTGAAGTGAAATTCACATCAATGAATTCAGAGGTTTTGGATATGGAATGAGGCGAGAGTTTAGATGGAAGAATCGGAGCAAGTGATAAAGCTGAAAATGTGGATAATACCGAAGGAGATGCAACAGGGGAATCGGAATAGCATTTGGAGGAGCTAATGGTGGAATCGGAAGATTGGGAATCAGGAGATGATGATGATGATGAAGAAGAAAATGAAGATCTTGAAGAAAAAAGAAAATTAGAATTAGAATTAGAATTGTTATCTGAACCCATGAGTAAAGAAGAATCAGGGTAGACTCTAGAAGGGGCAGATTTGGAAGCTAAAACAAACTCCTTCATGTTTCCATGTGCAAATTTACGTCTCAAAACACTCCAACTACTTTCTCTAACTGGTAAATGAGTTTCTTGTTCAGTCTCAAAAGAAGCAAAAGGAGGGACAAATCCACCTACAATTGCTTTCTGTATAATCTCAAAGTCAACATTGTATGAGTCAACTATTCTATCACCCGGGGTCACTTTTGTCAACTTTGAAACATCAATCACCTTTCCTGATTTGTCCATCAAAGGTAAAAGACTAGAAAAAGCATCCCAAAAGTAAGAAGGTTCTTCCCCTTCTTTCACCACAACTATCGGCCCTTGAACTTTTTCATATCTAACAATCTGACAAACTGCACCTCTTGCATCTCTTTCCATTAAAGATCCACATTTTACACCCACCCAAATGTAAATACTCGAAGGTATATGCATAATGAACACACCCCTAGAATCTAGAGCAACTGGGGAAGGAACATTTAACATTTTTGGAACAAGATGTAAAGGGTCGTATGATGAGTGAGGTGCAATTCTATATAATCTAAGTAATGAGCTTGGAGATAAAGGAAACGCGTGTACCCTTTTCTGACATTGTAAAAGTTGGCATGCAAATCCCATATTTGGATCCGCGATTTCTCTTGCAGCTTTTACGTATTGAAAAGCATCATCAAAGCTTTGACCTTCTCTCCACATACGATATGCGATCACCAATGAAGTTGACCGAGATACCCCTTGACAACAATGTACAAAAACTTTCCCATTTTGTTCTCTAACATCTTCAAAGTAATCGAATACATCGTATAGTATGCTTGTTATGTCTTCTGAAGGGCTATCTTGTAACCATAAAGTTCTGTACACGAAATGTCCTTTGAAATACTCAGGGCAGACAAAGCCTACACAATTGAGAATGTGAGTGATTTTGTGTTGTTTGAGTATGTCTTTATCACGTGCAACTGCATCACCACCTAAGAAGATATGTTCTGCTACTTTTGAACATTCTTTATCAAAGAAAGCAATCTTATCTCTTTTCACAAGGGAAGGATTCTTATCTGGGATTCTTTGGATTGATGATAAATCAAGCTTTAGCCTTTCGCCACTAGGTGTGCTGGGAATTGGCCACTCACCAACATCATCTGAACCTGCTCTTGGCCATTCATCTAAACTTCTTCTAGCAATTGATAATGGTGGTAGAAATGATCGGCCTTTACTGTTTGATCTAGGAGTTAATGGGACAGGACACCTTCGAATCTGTCCACCATTACTTGGATCTGAAGTGTCTTTTACACTGTCGGGATTAAGTGGTGGTAATGATACATGAGAAGACGACCATGAAGCTGACCTCCAATACATCTTCCTGTTACCTGGAATGGGATGATGGAGTCGTGAACCAGCACTGTCGATGTTATTACTCTCCCCACTAGCTTCATCCTCTTTCCCTACCATTCCACTTCAAAATCCCGAAGTATAATCGAAATCCACACTAGGGTTTTGTAATCTATGTTAACGCAGTGCTTGTCACTGAACCACAAAATGCCAACTTCAGGACCTTAATACAATTGAAAATTTTCACCTGCGAGCATCGAAAGAAAATTCGAGCAAAACAGATACTGAATCAAGCAATCAATAGATACATATACCTAAGCTTGTTGAAGAGGAAATTCGTAAGTTCTTATTACCTACATAAAACCAAAGGAAAGCGTGAAATAACCTAGTTTATGGATCTGAGTTGTGGAAACGAATATAAACCGAAATTGAGGGAAATAAATGTACTCCAACCCTGATTTCTAGGGTTTGTCGTGAAAATCAAATCGGTATCGGAAATAGGCGACATGTGTATTGAACTGTAATTAAAAAGGAGAATGAGGGATTAGAGGACTTACAGTTTATGAAATCGTGAGGGGAAATGGAGACTGGAAAACGAAGAACAAAGGAACTCTTCTGGTAGCAAAGATGAGTGTGAGATTCTTGAATTATAAAAAAAATAATAATAATAATAATAAAACAAATTTTCAATTCCTAAATTTTTGATACGATTGGGGAATTATTAAAAAAAAAAAAAAAAAAAAAAGGGACTCTCCTTACTAACTCCCTCCCTTAAATTGGGTCATGAACGTCGTGTGAGACTTCACATTAATATTTGGAGTAAATTTTAGCTATAATAATTTCAACCACTCGAATTAAAGTTTAGAATAGTTTTATTATAAGTAAGGTGATTGTATTATATGTAAAAAATTAGGTGAATGTTTATCTGTTGATAAACTTATAAAATACATAATTACTTATTACTAAAAATAATTTATTAAATATAAAGTAATTGTTTTAAATTGCAAAAATGTCCATGTGGTATGTATTTTTTTTCCGATGTTTAGTCTAAACTTTGATTTTTTTGACTTCATGGTCCTTTTAAGCTAGTTTCGTTGCGTTTTTGGTCCATCGGAAAACTGAAAAGACTAAAATGACCTTCTGATATATTTTTTATGGTTTTTTCTATTTAATTTAAAGTTTTATTAATAAAAAAAATATAGGGTCTCTCTCTCTCTCTCTCTCTCTCTCTCTCTCTCTCTCTCTCTCTCTCTCTCTCTCTCTCTCTCTCTCTCTCTCTCTCTCTCTCTCTCTCTCTCTCTCTCTCTCGATACCAAGCCTACTAGGTCAACACAACCCATTTAGGTTGAAATCACATCTAGTTACACCCAAAAATGCGTTGTCAAAATACCTAAAGTAGTTCCTTAAATTACTCATGTAAATGTGTTCCTTCCAACCTGTACTTTGCCAATATAAGGCACGTTAATGTGTAAATAATAGTGTGTGATTATACTACAATTCTCTCTACCTTTGTATGGTACCAGAGCCAAAACAGCTCCTATGAGCTTTTTCTGATCCATCCTTTTCTCTTCTTTAAACCACCATGTCAACCATTGTTGAAGTTACATCCTACACTCACTTCCCCATCAAACTTACTCCAAACAACTTCCCTGTTTGGAGAAAACAAGTCCTCGCTGCCCTAATTGGTTTAGGTCTAGACAGTTATGTCGATGGTTCCACTAAAGCCCCACCAAAACAACTACCATCAGATGTGACAAAACCTAACCCATAGTATCTTACATGGTACCGCCAAGACCAGATTCTCCTTGGAGCTCTTCTTGGAAGCTGTTCTGACAATATTCAACCAATCGTCTCTTCTGCAGAAACCTCTCGTCAAGCCTTCACACGCTTGACCGAAAGTTATGCAAGTATCTCTAACTCCCACATCATCTCCCTGAAATCAAGAATCAAGACTTGCCAATAACCCCAAAGGCACCAGACCTGTTGCTAAATTTCTTCATGACATGAAGACAAATCGCAGATGAACTGGATCTTGCACAAAACCCCGTAGATGAGGAAGATTTGGTTGTTTACATATTAGGACAACTAGGTGAAGAATACACCCACATCTCATCTACCTGAAAAATCAGAGATACCCCAATTTCCTTCCCTAATCTATTCGAAAATTGGTGGATCATGAGAGATCCTTGAAAGAAATCAAGCATACACCTTTTCTTACCACAGTCAACAACACTCAAAAATCTTCCAATCGTTATCCACCCAAATCTAGTTATGACAATCAAAACTTAAACAGGTACAACAACATTGGTGCAAGGCTAACTCGATTCCAAGGACAAAACAGTGGAAACCTCAACACTCAGCGTGGTAATCGAAATTACTGTCAGTATTGTCATATCCTTGGTCACGATACTAAGGATTGCAGGAAGCTAGCACGTTTTCTCAAGGACAAAAACATCACCCTCTCCATGCATTCACCAACAAACCTCACTATAAACACCACTTCGCCTCAACCAACACCAACATCACCACTCTTCCTCCTAATTCTCGTCCCTTAAACCTGCAAAATGTTTTATTTGTCCCTCAATTGCGTAATAATCTTATTTTTATTGCTAAACTCTGCAAATCTAACAAAGTTTCTGTTGAATTCTTTCCCTTTTATTTTCTAGTTAAGGACTTGCACATGGGGGTGCCTTTCATGCAGGGAGTGAACATCAATGACATCTATTATGATGCATTTCATTCTCTCAAAATCCTTCCTCACACAAACTCCACCACTACTTCAAAAGGGTCCCTCCTATCCTGGCATCACAAACTTGGTCATCCTTCAATCAAAGTTCTCAAATTGTTTCTTAGGAATTTAGGACCTAATTACAATAAAATGGTTGATGCTTCTTTTCACTGTGATGCTTGTTCCATTAATAAAAGTCATAAAATTCCTTTTGGTACAAATTCGTTTAAAGTGTCTAAACCCTTAGAACTTTTATATTTGGATGTTTGGGGCCCAATTCAAACATCAATTGATGGCTACATCTACTATTTTATTTTTATTGACTTCTATTCCAAATATATCTGGTTATATCCCATGAAGAGAAAATCTGATGTCTCTACCTTATTTCCACAATTCAAAATCTTGGCTGAAAAATACTACAACACTCCTATTGTTTCATTATTCACAGATAATGGTGGTGAATTTACTGGCCTAACTCCCTACCTCCAAACACATGGCATTTCTCATTTTACAACTCCTCCTCACACTCCAAAACAAAATGGAGTAGCCGAGAGACGCCACAGACACATTGTGGAGACAGGTCTCTCACTCCTTCACCATGCTAAACTACCCCTCGCATTCTGGTCTCATGCTTTCCAAACGGTGGTTCATCTCATTAATCGCCTTCCCACACCTATCCTTGATCTTAAAACTCCATATGATCGGCTTCACAACATATCACCAAGTTATCTAAAACTTAAACCATTTGGCTACCTTTGCTACTCGTGGTTACGTCCTTACGCCTCATCCAAACTTCACTCGTGCTCAGTCAAGTGTATTTTTCTTGGTTACTCCTCCTCCAGATCATCAAATAAATGTTATGACCCCGTCTCACATCGTCTCTATCACTCTCGGCTTGTTGAATTTGTTGAACATGTTTTCCCCTATAACACAAACACAACCAACTCTCTTCCCCTACCCACAACCACTGACTTTATTCTCATATCATCCAACCGTTCTGCTCCTGATCTTCATTCCCCTTCCTTACCTATTCCATGTTGTACCCCACACACTCTTCATACCACCTTACCATTACATAATCCCATAACTTCGTCCATACAGCCTAACCCCTCTACTTCTCCTCTTTTTCCTCCTGATCCAACTTCTTCTTCCTCTCCCTCTAATAATTCACCACCCTCTTCTTCTCACTCTCCTACCCACCTATCGCCTCCTTCATCTTTCACAACATTACCCACACAACCATTCACTATGTAACACCCATAAAATTCAAGTCAAATTTAAACTTTTTAACACATTTTAAAACCATTAAGTTATTACAGGTTGTTTTCAAAATAGTTTAGACATCAGAGTATTCCCAGAATCAATCATGAAAATATGAGGAGGTGCACGATCACGCCTTCGCCTTCCCGCGATCATCAGAAATACCTGAAATAAAATCAGCAACTGTAAGCCCGAAGCTTAGTGAGTTTCCCCAAAATACCAACGCCATAAAAATATAACCATATCATGTAACAAATACAGAACAACATGCATAATGAGTCATCAGCCTGACTGGACCGCCTCACAGCCCTTTAGTCTATCTGGACTGCTCTTCGAGCCTTCGGCACGTCTGGACCGCCATGTAGGGCCTACAGCCTATCCGGACCGCTCGTCGGGTATGTTGGCCTACAGCACAAAGCAGGACCGCCTCAACCCAACCCTCAATCAAACAAACATGTGCACATAAATATCATACGCTAGCTCATTTCATATAACAGTCAAACCGATCTAACAGATCACCAATCATAGCAACATCCCAATAACCGGGATACAGACCTAACCGGTCACTAACATAGCATCATCCTATAACCAGGACAATCATGTGCACATAGACATCATATAACACTAGCATGTATATATATAACAGTCAAACCGATCTAACAGATCACAAAGCATAGCAACAATCCTATAATCAGGATATCGACCTAACAGGTCACTAACATAGCATCATCCTATATACCAGGATACCGACCCCACCGGGTCACTAAAGCATAGCATATCACCATCCTAACTATCAGGATATAAATCAGTAAGCATAACATGCAATAATCCGAATACGATACATAAAGGGCCGGCCTTGGTGCCTTAGACCCTGTTGATATAGTGAGGAGAACTCACCTGGCACTGCTGAAGTCCCGCAGGTGCACTCCAGCTGCTGATAGACAGATTTCCGAACTGTCAACATCAAACAATACCCAATTAATATTAGGTTCCAAGCCCAAAGTCCAACTCACACACTAAAGGCTCAATAGTCAAGTAATGGGCCAAAGCCCAACATATGGCCCAATTTTCCAAATTGGGCCCACACCCTCATATGGGCCTTACCCTAAGCCCATCAACATATTCTAGTCCTTATGATTATTCTTGGATGGCCCATTAATAATCCAATTACCAAAGCCCAATAGAAAGGCCCAATTCAAGGCCCGAGTGAGATTAGGGCTTTCCTATGAAATGATGATTAGGGTTAAGTGTTTCTTACTTAACCCCTTAATGACTTAATCCATTAAGTCCATTATTGTCTTACGTTAGTTTGCCAAAGATTATTAATTATTATTTTAGGTTTAATAATTAATTCTTGTGTGTGTCCCAAACAATTCCCACATTTAGGGTTTTATGCTCTTAGGATTTTCCAAACCCTAATTAGGGTTTTCCAACCCAATACTAGCCCATTAGTCCATTGTTTGGGCTTTTAGGTCACTTTGGGCCTTATTGGGCCTATTAGGGTTTTATTAGGTCCATTGGGGTCTCTTTGGGCCCACTAGGATTTCCTTGATTCCACATTGTCCAAACATCCCCCAAACGAGTCAAACACAACAATACAAGCACACCGCCACCCGACACGGCGGCCGGTGGCGGCAGGAGGCGACAGCCACCACCCTATGGTGGTGATTTGGGTTCTTCTTTTCATTATTCCTTTTTTGTTACAATTACAATGCTAAACCCCAATTAACCAACACACACAAACACACTAATAACACATACACACTCACTAATAGCACACACACACACACCCAACCACCTCGTGGTGGCCGGTGGTGGCACGTGGCGGCAGCCACCACCTCATGGTGGTGGTGGAGGCTGTTCTTCGCGAATCCCGACCAAGAGTTGCTCCCATAGCCGCTTACAAGCAAAACACATGCACACAAACATCATATCACACTCATAGCCACCCATATACGACGACTAAAGGGTAGCAGAAAGAGAATAGTGGCGACAGCCACCATGGTTGGCAGCCATGGTGGTTTTCTCGAATTTATATCAGGCCAAACGAGCATCCCTAAACTTCACAGTGAAGCAGCATTCGACACACAACACCGATGGAAAGTGGAGAAAGAGAGAGAGTCGGAAAAAGCACCCCAGCCGCCGCTATATCCGGTGACAGCCACGACTCCAACAGAAGCGGGCGGCGGCGGTAGCAGCTCCAATCTTCGACTTCGTGAACATGGTGCAGTGGTGACGACTTTAATCGGGTTCATGGCCTACGCGACGGTGCTCACGGCTCTCAAACGATCTTCACCAGTTTCCCTTTCGGCCGTTCCCGGCATCCTGCAGGGAGGTTGGACGCGAGAGGGTCGTCTAGTGGCGATGTAACAGTGGAGGAGATAGCGGTGGTAAATGGAGAGCAGTCAACGAGCGGCAATCGGCGGTAATACATGCCCTCGTTTCCCGGTGGTCCTCGACGCCGGCTGCAGGTGCTCCAGCGGTGGTTTACGACGCGACATAGGCTGGTGACGGTGTCGGAGGTCAAAGAGAGAGAGAGAGAGAGAAAGAGAGAGAGAGAGAGAGAGAGAGAGAGAGAGAGAGGCGGCTGGAGCTTTTTCCCTTAGGGTTAGGGTTACCTTAAGTTATATACCCGATCCCTCAAAAAATTATGCCAAAATAACAACAATGGCCCCTCCTTACATTAATCTTTTCAAAATAAATCTGATATTTATGATTTATCCCCCTGTCTTCTTCAAACCTTTTCAACATAAGTCCGAAAATTACACTTCAGCCCCTGATTCTATAAATTCCTTACAAATTACGTCCCAAATTTATGCTTTAACCCCTGGAGATTCAAATCATGACATTCGACTATAAATTAATAATAAATTTACCTTTCGTGGTTCCGGATTTATTATTTACCCATTTTATTTTAAGCGGGATGTTACACACTACGTCAACTTCCAATCCCCAAGCTACATCCTCATATCCTTAACGTTCACAGAAACGAAACCCAAAATACTTCAACCACAACCTCATCAACTCTACTACTATCCATCTAATCCTTCCACCCTTGAGCCATCTACTCATCACCAAGACTTAAAAGACCCCAAATGGCGTAGTGCCATGGATTCCGAGTTTAATGCCCTTCTTCAAAATCAAACTTGTGATATAGTACCTCCATCATCCAAACATCCCATCGGTTGCAAATGGGTCTTCTGTATTAAGCGCAAACCTGACGGTTCCATTGACAAATACAAGGCACGTCTCATTGCCAAAGGATTTCTTCAACAATATGGAAGACATTACTCTGACACTTTCAGTCCCGTCACCAAACCCGTCACAATTCGTACCATTCTTTCAATAGGATTGGCTAATAATTGGCCACTAAGGCAACTCGACATTAACAATGCCTTCCTTCAAGGCACCCTTCACGATGAAGTTTTCATGAGTCAACCACCGGGCTACATTCACCCTCAACAATCATATATGCAAGCTCAAAAAGTCCATATACGGTCTAAAACAAGCTCCCCGAGCTTGGTACATTGAGCTCACTACATTTCTTCTTCAATTCAGTTTTAAAAAGTCCTTAGCTGATGCTTCTCTTTTTATTTACAACCATAATAATGTTACATGTTACTTCCTCGTCTACGTAGACGACATTGTTCTCACAGGTAATGACTCCACCTTCCTCTCTCACTTCATCGCTGCCTTAAGCAAGAAATTCTCCTTGAAAGACAAAGGGATGTTTCATCACTTCTTAGGTGTCGAAGTCATTCCCAAACCTAGTGGTTTTTTCTGTAACGCTCGTGTTTCTAGGCTAGGCATTAATGATGATGTAACAGTCTAGGTTAACCTTTGTAACTCATTTTGAAATAATAGAAATGTATTATTTGAGTATTATGTGTTTTATGCTTAATTGTGTGGCTCAAATGAATTAAGAATAAAAATAAGCGATAAAATAAAATGTTAGATAAACTCGATATCTAAGAAGGAAATTGTAGTGGTCGTGACGAGGCTTCCAAATATATATAGAATGCCGAAATCCGAGTTATAACGAAGAAGTTATGACCTGTCGAAGTTTAGCGACAGAACCGGCGCGACACTGCGTGACGTAAATAGTGAATTTACGATAGAGCAATATTTAGCCTTAGTGATCTAAACGGAAGTTGTAGAGTTCGTTAAACCGAGAGCGTGCATAAAAAGAACGTCTAAATCTGACTTCGTATGAGGAAGTTATGATTTTTCTAAGTTTCAGCTTAGCAGTATATAGCCCGAAGTTCGGATTTGAGATCGAGTGATTTCTAGCCAAAACAATCTAAACGAGAATCCAAGATCTCGTCGATAGTAGTACAACGGTGAAAAGACAGACGAAAACGGACGTCGGATGAAGAAATTATCATTTTATAACAGAGTTTTCCTGTCCCGGCCTACTAAAAATAATATAATAAAAATAAAGTCAAAATTAGCCAACGGAGTCTAAACTAAAGTTGTAGAGCATAGTCTCACCTACGCGTGGATATAAAGAACGTCGAAAACGGAGCTCGTATGAGGAAGATATGTTTTTCTGAAGTTTTTAAATAATTAAAATATATAAATTTAATTATTTATTCGGATAATATCCGAAGAGCTGACGAGTCCGATCTAATCCGAAGGGTACGCCCAGCGTACCGAGGAGTACGCCCCGCGTACATGTCGACACCGAGGTACACCCTGTGTACGAGATGGCTACGCGCAGCGTACAACTGCTTTCCTCGGCCCAGAAGCGACCACATTGCACCACCCGAAGTTCGCCACCTGGAAGCCTGATCCGAACTACGCCCCGCGTAGAGCTTCGTACGCCCAACATACGTGCGAGGTTCAACCCCTATAAAAGGCATGCGAGGGCTGCCGATTTTTTTTTGCCAAATTTCTTTTCTCTCTCCCGTTTTACCTCGTTTTACGTGCAAGGTATACCCCCGAAGACCCGGTATCATTCCCGAGACCCGAAGCAAGTACCGAAGCCCCGAGGATCCTGAGAAGTAAAGTTTCCGAGCCGAAACTCTGCCCGCGAGAAGCCCGGTTTTCAAGAAAGCATCCCGGTTTCACCGAAGAATACTACTCTTAGAGCCGTAGTGCTGTCCGATCATCTTCTGATCAAGTGAGTGTATATTCCTTTTTTTCTAACACATAGATATGAAGTATTCTCTAAAAAATATGTGTTATGTGTTTGTATATTATTTGCTTATTTGAAATATTTATTGAATGAATGATTTTGTATAGGTTTTAAGCTGTATATAAATGTATATATTTTTATCTACTAATATGTTGGGTAGAAATGGGTAGACAGTTGTTGTGTGATGAAATAAAATGATGAGAGGGCTCGATGTGATTGTGATCTAGTCATTCAGCAGAATATGGATGACGACCACGGACTTTTCTAGACAGTTCAGTGGAACACTGGCAGGCTCATAACCTGTAGGTGTAGTGAACTTGGGTGTTCATTTGCTGTATTCTATCCCCCTCATGGTTGCCTTAGGACATTCATTGCTGAGGAAACCCCTTTGCAGTAGTGTCCGTCCCGATGAAAATCCTAGATTAGGTCCCTTATAATAGTTGTTGTCATAAGGACGTAAAGTGAGGATAACGGGAATGGGAAATCGGGTTATTGTTGGTTGGTGAAATTAAATATAATTATTTATTGTGGGTTGAAAACCCTATATGCTCACCAGGCTCCCAAGCCTAACCCACTCAATTTTTCTTTGTATTACAGGTAGTGGCACGAGAGCATAAGCTGGATGACATTGTCAATATATTTTTGGATTATAGATCAGTACTTATATGTAACTGTTGTAAGGTCTATTTTGTATTGTTTATGCTTTTGATCTATATCGGAACATGACATCCCGAGGTTTTGTTATATAATGAAAATACATTTCTTTATGAAATGCTTTGATAAATTCTTATCATATTTTGTTATGGGAACAAATTCCGCAACTCTTTTAATCACATGATTACTCTAATTTTATTTAAAAAGCATAAATTAAATCGGTTTTTTCTGGCCGTGATTTTGGGGAAGTCACATTTTCCTATCCCAACATCGTCATAGTCAAGATATTATCAACCAATTTCACATGGATGGTGCCAAAGAAGTCACCACTCCTCTCAGCGCTATTGAATCGTTATCTTTCACTGATCAATCCTTTCTTTTTGATGCTACTCCATATCGCAAGATCGTTGGTTCTCTTCAATACTTAGCTTTTACTCATCCGGACATCTCCTTTGTTGTCAACAAGCTTTCGCAATTCATGCCTACTCCTCGCCAAACTCACTGGCAAGCTCTCAAACGTGTTCTTCGATACCTAAAATGCACTATTCATCATGGACAGTTTTTAAACCGTAATTCCTCTCTAACATTCTCCACCTTTTCAGATTCTGATTGGGGTGGGGTCTATAGTGCAGGTCGGTCCACTACAGCATACCTCCTCTACCTTAGTACAAATATCATTTCCTAGAGGTCTACAAGGAAAAAGTCGGTCTCTCGTTCCTCCAATGAAACTGAGTACAAGGCATTGGAAAATGCCTCAGCTGAAATCATTTGGCTAAAGAACTTACTGAAATAACTCGACATCACTGTCCAGCAAACACCAACTCTATTTTGTGACAACACGGGTGCTACTTATTTATGTGCAAATCCTGTTTATCACTCATGAATGAAGCACATAGCACTTGACTATCACTTTGTGAGGGAACAAATCTCTTCTGGTCTTCTCATAGTACTCCATATTAACTCATAAGATCAACTTGCTGACATGTTAACCAAGCCACTTCCTTGGGTTCCTTTTCTACAAAGCAGATCCAAGATTGGAGTCTCTGATGGATCCTCCATCTTGCGGGGGCGTATTATAGATACCAAGCCCATTGGGTCAACACAACCAATTTAGGTTGAAATCACATCCAGTTACACCCACAAATGTACTGTCAAAATGCCTAAAATAGTTCGTTAAATTACTCCTATAAATGTGTTCCTTCCAACCTGTACTTTGCCAATATAAGGCACGTTAATGTGTAAATAATAGTGTGTGATTCTACTACAATTCGCTATACCTATATATATATAACCCCAGATCCGAGATTGAATGTATAACCTGATCATCTAAACTTCCCCTATATTCACTATCACTGAGTCCTTTCAAGAGTCTTTAACTTTAGTTTACATGAGCTTCTTGTTATTTCCTCTCTCGCTTTCTTCTTCATCTTTCAGATTCAGAAATGAAAATCGATCTTCAGCCAATGCTCTATGAAAGGTTTTGTGTTCATCCCCAAAATCAGGGTTATTTCAAAAATGAAAGAGAAAGTGAAAGGTAGAGGATTAAAATGAAGAAGAAAGGGGGAGGAGTAAAATGAAGAAGAAATTGAGGGAGGATGATTGTGTTGGATCTATATGCCCAAGAATTATTATGTAGTGATATTGCTAATAATATATGATCCTATAGGGTCACACCTTTATGAAGTTGGCACATTTTGTATATTTATTATTAATGTGATTATTAATTAATAACATCAATTCATGTATTTTAATTCGGGAATAATTATTGTTTTTGTGAAAATAATAATTATAAGAGAGTATAACTAGTTATTATTTCATATGGTATGAATTAATAAGTCATGCACAACATTGTGGACTAGTTGGATTCTTTTGTCTTTTACCTAAAGACAAAGTTTATATTTTATAAACTTGGAGTTTATAAAAAAATAAAGAATCTTACTTTTTAAAAGTCATAATGATGGTGTGGGAGGTTGCTTTTCAACCTTCCACCTTTTGTCTCCAATGCTTCTAAAGGCTACCATTACTTTAGATTATTTTAATGGATAGGCCTTACTTTTCATGGGCTATATAATAGATGCATGAGGCTTGCATTTTTGCAAGAGTGGAACACTTCTTTCATCCCTTCTTCTTCTCTCTAAAACCGTAAGTGTAGAGATGCTTCTTATCCATGCATTTTGATGCTTTACTTTGGTGTTTAGAAGACCTCTTGAGTTGTTTCATTTAGTGTTTATTTGAGTTAAGCACTTAAAGGCTTTAGACACTCAAGAATAAAAGAAGGAACTAGCATTCCAAGTGCCTTACTCTTGATGGTGGATATTTGTAGAGAAGATCATACACTTTGATCTTTTGTTATATTCATCAACACCCCAAAACCAAGTGGGTTCAAAGGCTTCAAAGGTTATCTTTAAAACATCTTATGGTTGGTTCCATTTCATTCTAACCTCTATAAATGGATCCATGATGGTTCGGTTTTGTTATGAACTAAAAATAAACTTGTTATTTTAAAGTCTTTCGTTGCCGGTTTTTATGAAAAACAAACTTTTATTTCGTATCAAAACCCAACAGTAGTATCAGAGCCATTTTTATATGTTAGAATGATTTTTTATGTTTGATAATCTTTGGTTTTTGGAAAACAAGCATGGATTTCTTTTGTTTAAGAAAAATCCACATTTGTCTTCTTTGACAACTTCTTGGTTAAAATTGTTTATTTTTATATATAACCATTTTTCATGCATTTTAGTTATATAAAAGTTGCCTTAGAAAAAACAAAGAGTTTTTTGTTATAATATTTGATATGTTGTTGTGTATAAACAAGTTATTTGGACCTTTGTGTTGTGTTTGGTTAATATTTATTTATTCATAAGATGTAATTGATAAATATGTATTTTTCATTTGTTGATTTGATGTAATAAATTAGTTATACTAGTTGTATTTACTTTAAATGTAACCAGATGAAGAAATTACCACCTTGAAGACCTTTTGGAGTGTCCCTTAAGTCATTTAGGAAAGACTTAATAACTCTTGTGATGGCTCACAAAAATTATTACTAGACATGACTTGGTTTATACACATTATAATGCATGCTTGTGATGTTTATTTTATGTTAAATGCACGTTATGTTTTATGTATGAAAATGAGTTTTACATGTCAAATAATATTTTTTCATAAGATAATATCATTTAGAATTTAAGTAAAAATATATTTAAAAGATAACATAAGATGTTTAAAATTTGATATTTATAAAAATGTTTTACCGATTACCGGTTAAAACTCAATTTTGTTGAAAAATAGTTTTATTGTAAAACTTATAAATACCCAACTTTAAAATATTTTAAATGGTTTAGAAGATGTTTAAACATTATATAAACTTCATGTCTTTATAATAAATAAGGAGTTTTTATTAAAAAACTAAAATCGGTTTATAACGTTATAACGACAAATAATAAAACTAGTAATTATTTTTGTGTCAAAACTTATTATATGATATTGGTGTTTTAAACATAACGCAACATGTTGATATTATGTTTTATACATGTTAAATGAGATTTAAAACATAAGTATCATCACCTAAGTTTTGGTTTATCAAAATATGACTTTTATCATAAGATGTATAAAGTTGAGTTTATAAAATAAAATGAGTTTATTCTATAAATTCATGGAGTCATAAATTTTTTGATTGTTAAAAGGAGATTTAAAATAGTGATTTTATAACTCATCCAAAACTCCAAGTCTTAAGCATAAAATAAAATTTTATTAAGAATGTTACCGGTTCTTAAAACCGATCTACGACTAAACTTTAAAATATCAGATTTTAGTTTATAATTGATCGCGGTTAATGGAAAATAAAATGAAGTTTTATTTGGCACCAAAAGAACCTCATAAAAAGTGATATGAATTTTACAAAAGGGTACATGAATTGTGGGATGCATGCAATATTCATGAGACCATGCTTTTATAAACTATAATTGTAAAACATATATAAACCCTTATTTATAAAACTTCAAATCTATGCAATCCATTTAAAATTCACTTGGGATTTTTGTGCAGTTCATATGGATTTTAGGGTCACCTTATTCATTTGAGTTGTCAAAAATAGTCAAGGTGTTTTTGTATTTGCTTATGGGATAAAGGTCACCTAACCATTTGTGAAATAGAACTCACATGTTTTTTAAATGGATGATTTGATCAATTTCTTATGTGATAAAGGTCGCCTAAGCATAAGAGTTTTGAGGCATAGATGAGATAAACATGCCAAGCTAAACAATAGTTTTTTAGGATCCCATAATCTAGGAGTTACATATCGTATGAAATTGGTAATCGCTACCTACTGAGTTTGATTAAGTTTATGGGATAAAGGTCGCCTAACCATTTACTTGTTTCGTTACTTGGATCCTAGACTTTAATAAATTAATGTTTTAAGAAACAATATAAGGTATTAATTTTTAAAGACTAAATATTGAAAATACTAAATGGAACTTTATTAAATTTTGTTGATAACTATTAATAATTTTACGCCCTGCAAAATCTCTATCTTATTGAGTTTCAAGAGACAGTAACATTTGATGGTTGTAATTTCTATAACTGGTATAATATCTTGAGGTTCTACCTTTAAGATAAATATAAATTATATATACTAAAAGATCTCATACTTGAATAACCTCTGCAACCAGTTAGTCTGATCATGATACTTTGATGAAAGTATTATTGTGATGATGTTGATGTGTCTCACATCATACTAAAAAAAATTAACCATGACTTGAAGAAAGTCTTGGATAATTATGAAACATATCAGGTGTCTCATCAAGTAAAGCAGATATTCAATCAAAATACTAGAAATAGCTTCAAGTCTGTTCAAGCATTGAATATTGTGCACTCATATAGACTTATAGTTTAGTTAAGGGAAATATTGTTGGATTAGGTGTCTAATCCCATAACTATAATTGGTATGTACTTGACCCGAGAGTAGCATGGTCCATTTGGGTTGCATATCATCGGGACAATTTGTTAGGATGAACTTTTGAGAAGAGGTTATTTATGGTTTATTAATATATTATAAGTTCTAATATATTAATATGAAATCATATGATTTAATTAGTATTGATCAAGAATTAGTTTGGAATTAATTTAGTGATAAAAAGAGACTAATTAAATCAATTGGGACTAATTGTGTAAATTGGTTATATTTATATGTTGGGCTTATGATCCATGTTGGACTAAGTTTATGTATGGATACATAAAGAGTTGGGCCACATGAACCATGGATCATAAACCCATGGGTATGGGTTAGGGTTAACCCATGACCTTTGGAATCCCACATATAAATATGTTACTCCATATCCAAAATCATCACTCATGTATTCTTGGAGATTATGGACGATTTTGGTGGCTAGGATTCTCTCTCAAAATGTCATCCTTTGTACATGGTGTGTTGTGATTCCATTTGAGGCATTCACACTATTGGTGCTAAGTTCTTAAAGGCCAATTACATCAAGGGCAACAAGCTACAAGAAAACGTATGTCATCTAACTTGTATTATTACCCAAGTATCAAAGTTTTGTATGCTAGTTAGGGTAATACCTTGGAAAGATCAAGTTTGCATGTATAATAGAGAAAACATAGATCCAGGGTATTTAGGGTTACATGTACACCTTAGGAGTGTTAGAATGCTCAAAACCCATCAGTGGTATCAGAGCCTAGGGTTGTTTTCAATTATACTTGATGTTGCTTGTTGTTTAAGCTTAAAAAATAGATTTTCTGTTGTTCTGGACAGTGGACTCGCCGAGTCCACTGGGGGACTCTGTCACACCCCCAAACCGGAACGGCGGAAACGTTCAGGGGTGGATGACGTCATGTGTAGTATCACAACCATTGTATCATAGCAATCATAGTAAACACAACCATTACATTGAATACATATACGAAAAAGGTTTACATATGTTTAAGTCTTGTTTAGATACATCAAAAGTGAAAGTAAAATTTAAAGACATGACTTTAGTTGCTCCAACTTCTCAAAACTCCAGAAGGTACCTGTCTACTGATTTCCTGAGAATACAAGCAGTTTTGAAAGAGTATCAGCATAAAGATGGTGAGTTCATAAGCTATATTTTGTAGTGAAAACTTGTTGATGTATCTTGTAAAATGTTCGTATGTTTCCAAGAAAATCCAATATTTTCTTTAGTAAAAGCATGATATTACTAGTTCCTTCTATGAAAGTTTGTTACGGTATCCTTTGTAGTATAAAACATTTCAGTTTGTATGCTTGGTTACTACTAATATGTATGGTATGATGAATTCTGTATGAAAACGTCAGTGTATGGAATGTTCAGTTTGAAAACCTTGGCTAACACCAGTATGTATAGTATGTTCTGTTTGAAAACCCTGTCTACCACCAGTATGTATAGTAGTTTTATTATTTAAAAAAAAAACAGTTGTTGTATCCCTGGAATCCTCCAGTGTAATGTATATTAGTTCTATTAATTAAAATAAAACTAATGAAGAATGAAATCCCGTAAACAAGGGTTAGTTTATACTTATTATGAGTCGTATAACCATGCTTGATATGACCTAGTGACCTCCACGACGTTCTTCAGGCGTCGGATGTTATGACATATGTCACCCCAGGCATGCCTGCCTAACTATAGCTAGCAGTTCAGGTGTGGGAGTGTCAGTCCCGAATAGATCTATTCACAAATCTCACACTCTCCCTCTAGGAGACTCTGGTTATACTGTGATAGGATTTAATTCAGTACACCTAAGGGTACCATTTTGAAGTAGTGTCTCACAATTCTGTATAGTCTAGTTTACATGTAATTCTGTATTGTTTTCTTGTGCTTGAATCCGTTCAATACTGTATAGGGTAATAATTATTCTTAAATAATTATTAATCGTTATGCTCATGTAGTAATGTATATCATAAACTAAATTTGTCATAGTTTATATGTTTAGCAATGTATAACTCAGTGTATTGAAACCCCAAACTATACCTATTATAGTTTGCATGAATATAGTATACCCGGTTCGTATATTGGTCTGAAAATTATGCAATCATGATTGTACGTTGAAAACGCCCCTTATGTTCAACATAGTACAAAAGGGGATAAAATATCTAAATATTTTATAAAAACATGAAAATCGTTTGTCTGAATCAATTGCATAAGTTTTATACTTGTTAAAAATCCTTTTGTATTCGTTTCACAAAATCATTTGTGTTTGGCTTGTATTCCCCGCTGAAAACGTTTAAAAATCATGAAAAGCGTAGGGGTATTAACTCGCCTCGAGTGAGTGGTTTGTATGAAGGATCGATAAGAGATATTGTGTGTCAAATGAAGCCTCGAACACAATTGGATCCTATTTAACATATAATAACACATATGTGATTCAATTTAGGGTATTTTACGACTTAGATATGATAGGAAACCACCCTAAGGACTTGGAAACACTTGGACTAACTGTTAAAACCATATGGGATTGAGTGAAATAGGTGTACGGCCACCCTAAGGGTGTGTACGGCCCTGGGTGTGCGGCCCATGAGTGTACGGCCATACACTCATGAAAAAGTGTGCATGTTGAGGTGTTTCAAGGCCCTAAGAAACATCAAGGAAGTGTTCTAGGTCCCATGCTTGGTCGCAATGCAAGTTTGAGGCCTAAAATGTTCATCAAAGTGGGTGTACGGCCCTAAGGTGTGTGTGCGGCCGTACAAAGGGGTGTGCGGCCGTGCAAAGGGGTATGCGGCCGTACACTCTTCATGTTCATGCCCAAGTTGTCGACTTTAAGGTGCATCAATGCTAAGATCATGTCCAACTAGAAGATTGGGGCCAAACTCTCACTTTTGGAGAGCCTTTAAGGGGGTGTACGACCAGCCTTATTAAGGTGTGCGGCCGTACTCCTTCAAAGGATGAAGAACATGATTGAATTTGATGAACCAAGGCTTGAATCAAGAAGACTTTCAAGTATAGCAAGCTAAAGGATGGAATACTCATGTTTTTGAAGCCTTGAAGAGTTCACGGTTGAAGAAACTTGAGAGAGAAGGGAGTAGTGTGCAGCCAAGAGGAGAAAGGAATGAAGGAAGGGGATCTACTCATATATATAGGGGTGGGTGACCCACCACCTTGAGTGTGCGGCCATGAGGGGGGGGGGGGTGTACGGCCGCACACCCATGTGTACGGCCGTACACCCCTCCTAAGAGAGTGTATGGCCCGATTTTCCTACTTTACGACTTGATAACTCATCCCTAATCTTAACCTTGGTTGTTCTCAAGCTTAGAACACTTAAACAAACCCTTAAACAGTGCCAAAAGGTAACAGAATCGAGTTTAACATTGATAGAATTAACCGATTGTACAAGATAGAAGTTCCGGGTTGTCACAGACTCGCCGAGTCCCAACACAATTCTGACCAACTCGCCGAGTTTGTTCTTGCACTCGACGAGTTGGTGCTCCAGATTGCACATTTTCGATGTTTTTGGCTAGAATTGGACTAGGATCATTACCCTAAGCTATTTTTGAACTTATAAACATATTTTTGATGTGGTAATGATCATGCTTATCCAATTGATAAGATAATTGTCAAATTTTCATGTTTTGTATGATTATGCTAATTACATGAAATTTGTTTGATATGAATGATCTTGTTCATATGAGTTTAATCTAGATCATGGACATTATTTGACATGCTTGTTAGTTTATTTGATGATCTTTATGGCCTTTAATGTACTCCATAACTTGTCCTCAAGTTATGGAAAATGAAAAGTTTTTCTTTTAAAAGACTTCATTAAAATCATAGGTTATGGTCTTGAAGAGTTTGTTTTTTCCATAAATGTTTTTATGAACTCCATAACTTGTCCTCAAGTTATGGATTTCCAAGAGTCTTTTCATTAAATCCTATATTAAACTCATATGTTATGGATTCCAAAGGTTTTTGAATAGTTCAAAACTTGCCCTCAAGTTTTGGAATTTGTAAATGTAGAGTCTTCTTTTTGACACATTTAGTTCCAAACCCTAGAATTTTAAAAGTTTAAAATTCAACCCTTATACTATTATAATATTATAGGCTTAATATATATATATATATATATATATATATATATATATATATATATATATATATATATGTATAATAGTAAAGTCAGTCTTACCGTTAGTAGGCCTCATTCACGAAGCCGGTCTATAAGGGGGTATAAGGTTACTTCCTATAAAATGGCAGTTTAATGGGTGTCCACTCTCACCCACCGCTTCCTTGACTGGTGGAGGGTCGTTAGACGAACGGGTTTGACAGGACATTTAAATTCTCATTAAAAGTATAATGAAATACTAAGTAACTAAATACTTATAAATTCCCAACCTTAGTTACTTAGGAAAATATGAATTTGGTGCTAACCCATGAAATTACACTTTGCAACTTGTTAAGTCGTTAGTGGAGCGTGTGTGGTTAACCGACACACTAACTTGGGACTGACAGTGCTTGGCAAAGGTTATCTTGATGTTAATCATAGGTCAATGGAGCTTGATGTTGATTAGCTGGTTGTAACATTGAGTGTACCAATCTAATTTGCATGGTTATTCACACCTTGTTTGTGATTCTCGACATCCCAGTCACAAACTTGAAGGGCACAATCGAGAATTAAACAGGCCATTGAATTGTTCAATGAATCTCAAAGGATCTAGAAATTTCAATTCACTTAAAACCTAAAGTCCCTTTTCGTTTTTCGTGGTGGAAATTGGTAAATCGTCATTTACCTACCTTCAAATATTTTGCAATTTGGATTACGGCATCCCTCTTTCGAATTGTAAAGTATTGTGTTGGGTCCTAGCCTTAATATTTCATGTTGGGTGTTATATGTGACATCCCCATTTTCACGGCCAGAAAAGACCGATTTTGTTTATGCTTTATAAAAATCAGAGTACCTCTTTTAATAAAAATGTTGCGGAATTTGTTCCCAGAAAAACATGATAAATACGTTATCAAATCATTTCCGAAGAAGTATTTTTATTCATTTTAAAACATTTGGGATGTCATCGTCAATACAGAAACATAAGCATAAACAAAACTTACATTCATTATCACTAGTGATTTATATCTCCTTAATCTCTCAGTGTAATGTTACTTCATATCAACACCTGTGGTACAAATAAACTGAGTGGGTCAGGTTGGGAAACCTGGTGAGTACATAGGGTTTTCAACCCACAATAATTTAATTATTATGTTTAAACAATCACACGATCAACCCAATTACCCATCCCCATTTTCTTCATTTAATATTCCCTAAAGAATTATCTTAAGGGTCATCTCCTATGTCGTATTTACCTCTCATCTCTTACATCACATTTCCTTATATGTTTGTTCCTAAGGCATGAATACGTAGTTACAACATCGCCTGAACTCGTAATTCATAGTAAGGGTTAGAGTATCATCACATGAATACGCAATCACAACATCGCATGAACTCGTAATTCATCACCTATAGATTATAAGTCTGCTGGTGTTTCCACGGGTTGTCTAGAATAGTCCGTGGTCGCCATCTATACTCTAGTAGATGACTACATCTCCAAATTGCCGGACAAGGTTATAGTATCTTTCATCCTACATCACCGATTCATCATCACCTATCCATCACCTAATTATCATCACCTATCTCTCATCATTTTATTTCATCACACACCAACTATTTCATCTACCCATGTTTTATCCCAACATATTTGTAGATATAAAATAAATATATATTTAAATCATTTAAAACATGTATAAAATCATTCATCCATCATAGACAGCAAGTATTCAGATAATATGCACACATAGCACGTAATTCATATAAAATACTTCATATCTATGTGTAAGATGAAAGGGACCATGCACTCACCTGATTAGGTGGTGATTCTGATTTCGGACAGCGCTTCGTTACTTCTTAAAACAATTTCCCTCGACAAAACCTAGTATCAATACCACTAGGGTTTAGTCTAACGTTAACCGCGACTAATTAATAGTTTAGCTATTATTATTATTATATAAGCGTTAAACAATACTTATATAACCCATAATAATAGCCCAAATAATTATTTTAAGGTCCTAATAATGTTACTATATTGAAACATAAGTTATACTAAAGATAGGGTAGGCGTAGCTCACTTACAGCGGGTTTTTCTCAAAACCGGGCTCCGCTGGAGCAGCGTTCCCGAGCCGAAAGGCCCTTCTTCTCGGAGCCGTCGGGCGCTCCGGGGCTTCCGCCTCATGCTAGGGAGTTACCCTAGGCTTTGGGGGGTTAGGGAGGCTTAGAGAGAGAGTTTAGAGAGAGAAAGAAGGGTTTGAAGGTGTGAGGAAGTGAGGGAACCCGACACCTCTATTTATAGGGGTGCTGACTGATGGACTCGCCGAGTAGGAGGACCTACTCGCCGAGTTGGGGCATGTGGCAGCCTTCTGGTGGTGCCACGTGTCCAATTCTGGTGGTGCCACGTCACCCCCTATCGCGTATCAGCCTTCAAACTTAGAAAAATCATAACTCTCGCATACGAGCTCCGTTTTCGACGTTCTTTTTTCAACGCGTAGGTAAAATCAAGATCTACAACTTTCATTTAGACTCCGTCGGCTAATTCTCGACCGATCTCAAATTTAACAGTAGGAGGCGTTTAGACTATTAAATGACCGCGAAGAATTCGTAACTCCTTCATACGGACTCCGTTTTCGTCTGTCTTTTTACCATTGAGTTCCTATTAATGAGATCTTCAACTCTCATTTAGGTCGCGTAAGCCAAAAACTGCTCGAACTAAAAATCGAGTTTCGGGCCGTATACTGCTAAGCCAAAAATTCCTCTATTGTAAATTCACTATTTTACGTTTCCCGGTGCCGTGCCGGTTTTGCCGAAAAACTTCGACGGGCCATAACTTCTTCGTTATAACTCGGATTTAGGCGTTCTTTATATGTACGAAAACCTTGAGACATATTCTACAACTTGGTTAAGACTATTTATTATAAATAATCTTTTGCCGAAAAGTCGTTTTCGACACTTATTGCCTCTAAATTGACTAGCCCGGATCTACGGTCGTTACATTATATTAAGGACTAAAATCAATTAAACTTGAATTTCTCCCGTCATAAATGTCTAAGTTCAGACAACTATGGTCTTCCCGAATCTTTTGAAAAAAAAACCTTCTTTATAAAGATGATTTTCCACAAGGTAATCAAGGTGAATGATTAATCCCTTCTTTGTGCTTTAGTGGAGATTCACTTCCTTCACCTCCTCCAATAATTCTCCCTAACCCACAAGTTCGAGGTCACTCAAAGCCCTATTGGCAGGAAGGAAAGTATGTATGTGCTTACGTCTTGGAGATGAAGTTACATATTAACAAGCTGTGAGAGTTGGGTGTCGAAGTCTCAAGGAAGTTGGTTGTTGACTGGGTTCTTCAATCACTTCCTAAGTCATATAGCGGGTTCTTTAAGGACTACTATGTGACAAATCACGACATGACCCTTATCGATCTTACCTATTTGCTCGTTGTTGCTGAATCAACAATGATTTGGTGCACTGGTAAAGTAAATTTGATTGGAAGGTCTACTCCCCAAACTTCCATGGACATTGACAATGGTAACATTAGAAGTCCATAAAAGCTTTCTCTTCCCAATGGAAAGGGATCGGCCATGGTGAAGTCATTTGACCAAATGGTAAAGAGAAAGGCTAAGTCTGAGATAGTCTCGTGTACCATTCCAAAGAGTCCATATGTTTCTATTGACAAGAGAAGAGACATTGGTTGCGAAACTGTCGTATCTACCTGAAGGACCACAAGGATGGTAAAGTCAGCGTGTATGACTCTGCTTCAGGTAAGTCCACTATCTAACTCTATTAAGTTCCTATTTCGAGATTCTTAATACATGATGTAATGTAATTACATTTTGATGTTTTGAAGAATAGAAGAAATGAAAGGAAGCTTAAAGGAAGAGTATGTTGAGTCTGATCGCGAAGAGATGGATTTCGATCGCATGGTTTGATGATCAGATTTGAGAGCTGCTGCTTAATACTTATGATAGATTGCGTAGGAATAGATAACAACATATTTTCACTTGTATTTGCATTGTAAGGATAAGTTTTCCGCAATTTTTATAAATAAAGAATTTTTTTTGAAATTTATTCTATTTTTAAAATTTCCTTACAATGGCATTTGTGAAAATTTGATGCTTATATGTTTCCATTGATAGCAATATTGGAATATGAATTTGATTCCTTCATTTGTGGTAGTGTCGAGAATTTGCCAAATAAGGAAAGATTATCATCACCCAAGTTTCAGTTGGATAGAAACTTGGAATCATGCAACTTGTAGTGTGTGATGAATGAGAACCTTCATCTTTGGAAAATTAAGACTAATTCCTTGTTCACATGTTTATGTGAGTCAAGTGAAGGACTAGGGGATCGGGTACATTAGGTGTGCGCTGTTCAGGTCCACCACAAATAACGATAAGACTATTCGTCATGATTTACTAAAGTTTAGTAAATATGGTTATGCTTACAATGTAACACCCATAAAAATCAAGCCAATTTAAAACTTTTTAAAACATTTAAAACCATTAAGTTATTACAATTTACTTTCAAAATAGTTTAAACATCAGAGTATCCCCAAAATCAATCAGGAAAATGTAAGGAGGTGCACGATCATGCCTTCGCCTTTCCGCGATCATCAGAATACCTGAAACAATAATCGATAAATGTAAGCTCAAAGGCTTAGTGAGTTACCCCCAAAATACCAATGCCATACAGATATAACCATATCATATAAACATAATAGCAAACAATACATCATGCTTAATGAGCCATCAGTCTGACTGGACCGAATCCCGATCCTCAGTCTATCTGGACCGCTCTTCGACCCCTCGGCACATATGGACCGCCCTCCTCGGGGCCTTCAGCCTATCCGGAATGCTCGCTGGGCCTTCGGCCTGACTAGATTTGCCCGGCCCGGGCCTGCAGTCTACCCGGTCCGCCCACGGTGTCTTGGCCTACTGAACATAGCAGGACCTGCCTCAACCCTTTCCCCAAACCAACAAACATGTGCACATATATATAACAAGTAAACATTCAGATCTAACAGATCACTAATCATGACAACCATCCTATAACCAGGATACCGATCTAACCGATCTCTAGCATAGCAACCATCCTAAACCAGGATGAAACCTAACATAGCAACCATCCTAAACCAGAATGAATTCTAGCATAGCAATAATCATAGCAACCATCCTAAACCGAGATGTAATCTAACATAACTCCAGCTGTTGGTTGACAGATTCCCGAACTGTCAACATCAAACAATACCCAATTAATAATTGGGTTCCAAGCCCAAGGTCCAACTCACACTACAAAAGCCCAAAAGTCAAATAATGGGTCAAAGCCCAATATATGGCCCAATTTTCCAAATTGGGCCCAGACCTCTACATGGTCTTTCCTTAAGGCCCATCCAATTATTCTAGTCCAAACTCTTGGTATTCCCATGGCCCAATATCACGTAATCATCAAGGCCCAGTTATGGCCCACCTATGGCCTAATTTTCCAAATTAGGCCCATGTCTCTCACATGAGCCTTATCCTAAAACCTATACAATTGTTTAGTCCATTTACTTATTCTTGGAAAGCCCATTAATAGTTCAATCACCAGAGCCCAATAGAAAGGCCCAACTCAAGGCCCGAGTGAGATTAGGGCTTTCACATGAAATGATGATTAGGGTTAAGTGTTTCTTACTTAACCCCTTAAGGACTTAATCCATTAAGTCCATTATTGCTAAGTTAGTTTGCCAATGATTATTAATTATTATTTTAGGTTTAATAATTAATTCTCGTGTGTGTCCCAGACGATTCCCACAATTAGGGTTTTATGCCCTTAGGGTTTTCCAAACCCTAATTAGGGTTATCCAACCCAATACTAGCCCATTAGTCCATTGGTTGGGCTTTTAGGTCACATTGGACCTTATTGGCCCATTAGGGTTTCATTGGTCCCACATTGTCCAAACATCCCCCAAACGAGGTCCAAACGCAATCAATGCACACCGCCACCCGACACGGCGGCCGGTGGCGGCAGGAGGCGGCAACCACCACCTAACGGTGGTGGTGATGGATTTTCTTTACTATTCCGATGGATTACAAATTACAACACGATATTCAAACACACACACACACACACTCACGAGAACACATACACACACACCCGACCAGCATTGTGGCGGCAGACGGTGGCAGCCACCATGGCTGGCGGCCATGGTGGTCCCTTACATTTCCGGCCATCAAATCACACACACATGACACACACACACAGTCTTGCTCGCAGAAGGAGTCCGACGACCCACCTGGTGGCGTGAGGCAGCAGCAGCGATAAGGAAAGTGGCTAACGGTGGCGACGGACGGCCACATCGAGATCCCACCGCAACAGGTCCAACCGGTCCCTCTCATGACCACATAACTGTTTCTACCCCTCGTTATATGGTCTCCGGCGTCCCACATGAAATTCTTTTCTATCCCCGAAGTCCGGTCGTGGTAGTGGCGTACAACGATTCGTGAGCAACAGCAGTGGCATCATGAGTGACTACTTCCCGACCGAACGACGCGCTAACGGTGACTTCGTTCTCAGCCACGATAGGAACAACGACGACTGGTGGCTCTTCGACCTCCACAAAGGAGACAGCGGCGGCGACGTAACTACCCGGTGGCGGCAACGAGGAACAGCAAGAAGGGAAGGAGAAGGGGAAGGTTAGCGTCTTCATTAGCAGGAGTGGGTAACGGTGCCCGTCGATTGTCTGCCGACCGGAGAATGGAAGTGAATGGGTGGTGGCGGCTAGAGGAAGGAAGGAGATGTCGGCTGGTGTTTTGAGGCTTAGGGTTAGGGTTACCTGGTGGTAACGAGTTTATATCCCACCTCCATCAAACTTCTATCCATAATAACGCTTCTGGTCCCTCCCTCCCTCTATTCGTTCAATTTCGATCCTTAATTTACCCTTTAAACCCCTCCTGCAGAAAACCCTTACAAATCAGGTCCAAATCTTACCAATCAACCCCTCCTCTACAAAAATCTTCTCACATAAGGTCTAGAATTTACTCTTTAGCCCCCGCTTCCATAAATCCTTTTTAAAATAAGTCTCAATATTACACTTTAACCCCCTGAAGGTTCAAACCTTGCCATTTGGCTTCCCGAAACCAACACCCCACTAAATATTATTCGATTTTAGGCTATAATAACATAAATAATAACAAAATTACTTCTCGGGGTTCCTGATTTATTATTTAATTAATCTCTTTAAAATGGGATGTTACAACTCTCCCCCACTTAAATTTGATTTCGTCCTCGAAATCGTTTCTTATCATCCTTTACACGCCAACAACTTGAACTACTTGGCTACAATCCCGAGCATAGCCCTAGCCTATCCACGACAACCGTAACCAACCCTCGCAGGGTTTTAAAACATGAAAATAAACGAATCGCTTGCAGTATAATCACATTTACTCGACCCGTAACTTAAAGTCTCGAGATGGTCTGGCTTCCTGACAGACCTCTCATACCAAATCATTATTGTTGAGCCCAATCCGCTTGTCTCTTGTCTGACTATTCAACTTTTGATAACTTGGGGTTCCTACTAGAAGACAGAGTCACAGACCAAATTTCCCTTGCAGTACACTTATACTTGACAGGAAACTCGTTCGGAATACCGGATTCCTACCCGGTTGCTGAAGCAACGAGCGATCTTACAGTCGCTCCATGCGATTCGCGAAGGTAACTCGACCAGCAGTTACTGCCCTAACTCTATCGCCACTCATGGATCCATCAATCCTTCTGGTCCATCCGACCATGATAATATGATAATTTGTCACCATCGAACCGAATACGAAAAGTGAACGCTACTAGAATACTGTAGTCTTACATCATGTCTGGTCTCCAATGACCTACGGTTTCCTGATTTCGATTATGCTGTGGTCTACCCATAATCTTGTGAACTGGCCCAAACTTGCCTAATCGTATGAGTGAATGCTACGGGTCCTCCCATAGTCTCACAACACTTCCCTCACTATCTGACCATTAGACCTAACGGATTACATACAAAGTCTTCAACATGACTGGACCACCTCACCGGGCCTTCAGCCTATCTGGACCACTCTCAGAACCTTCAACATGTCTGGACCGCCTCTCCGGGCCTTCAGCCTGTCTGGACCGTTTCCTCGAGCCTTCGACCTGACTGGTACGCCCTGCTGGCCTTCAGTCTATTTGGACCGCTCTAAGTCTGTTGTGCATAAACCCGGACCCATCCTGGTGCCCGTTCCCATATAGCCAGTTCTCCCTCACTTGGGGTTTTGAACTCCTGATCCAATCCGTGGACTATAATCTCGGCCTAACTCTTGACCTCATGTTGATCGCCAACTCTTTTGGGAAACCGTGTTCTGATCCCTGATCCGCGTATCTACCACCTACGCTAAATAACTCGCATACCCGTGCTGAAAGTATTGCCGAGCCCTGGCAGCTAACACAACCCTCAATCTATCAATCCAAAAACCCTCATAGTCGAGCACACACTCGACTGAACCCCCGAACTGAACTCAATTCATGACTAGAACCCCAAACCGATTCCCCAAATTCTGTTATCAAGCAACGAGAAGATGCGATACACATGCCGGGGAGTTTTACCGAACTCCCAACTCACAAAACCCTCAAACTAAACAACCACTTGGTCCGCCCTTTCTTCCTGACAAGGATGCGAAACTTATCCCAGTTTCGAAACGACTCCTGCTTCCAAATCCTGGGACGATTCTCCCCCACTTAGATTCGACTAAGTCTTCACAATACATGAATATTGGAGGATTCCCAATCTTTCTCCCTTTCTAACGATCGATTCGATAACAACCAACTCTTACCAACTAGTGCTCCATTTCTAGCCAATCCCATATGATCACACACTTCTAAGAACCAGATGAACACTTCCTGAATCCTAGTGAACCGACAATCCCTAATGCTTGAATGATCCCGCCCAAATCTTAAAGACCAAAAGATGGGTGCTCCAACCAATACCTCAGCATCGAGCTACTTCCCTTGGCGCTTTCATCCGCCAATCAGTTATAGTTACTAAACACTGAATCCTGACAATGCTGAATAACCATATTGTGGGGCCTTATCCGCAGACCTCCCATATACTACCCCTCTTCCCAGGGTGCTCCAAACAAATCTCCCGCTCTTGGGCTCTAGAAATCATATCATTCAGGGTCTCGCACCCTGTCTCACTCACTAGCTCAATCGCCCACAGCTGAACTGCAGTAGCTGAAGCAACCTCTGCCCTAATCTGGGCTACAAACTACTCCCAAGACATAGTCTCTAATCCCAAAAGTGCAATAGATGGCACAATCAATCCTTACCGCCCGATACAAGAGATCCAAGGCAAACCGGACCTCACAAAATACTTATGCCACATCGACCCACCCACACTCACCAGTGCTGAACTACTGTCGCCAATCCCTGCGACCAACTGACCCCGAGCTGGAATACAATCTGATCCTAGGGTCACAAGCATGCTCACTCCTTCGAGTTCGAAAACTGAAAGGGCACAATCCTTGCCCTAGAAAACGACATTCCACTCCATCAATTAACCATTCTAATTCAAGCTGCAAAACTCCAGCTGCACATAATCATCACTCCCTTCCGGAGTCCCCGCGTCTTGCATTCCGGCCTCGAGCAAAACCCCAGAAGCCTCAAATCTAGAAACTCCTATGCTAGGCTCTCCCGCTCAACCCGCAGAATGTAACTGTAACGCCATGATTTTTGCTCAATTTTTTTTCATTTATTCTAAAATCTTTTAACGGAAAATGCAACGGAAGACTGTAAACATTGTTTATTTTAAAAACATTTCAAACTACAACGTTACGTTCAATTCATAACCAAAATATCAAAAGTATTTAATTGTAGCGGAAGCATAAGTATCAAAAATTAAATAACGTTTCCAAGTGGCATCTTTATTGTAAGGATAAACTACCCAAAAATGACCCCATCTCACCAAGCCAAGCTCCTAAGCTACCTGTACCAATTATAAAGGCACAAAGCAAAGAAGCAAGTGTCAGCAAATGTTTCGTGAGCCAATAGGAGTTTGTACACAATCAAAGGGAAAACATACCATCCCCTAACGGGTCAATCATTCAAATTATAATCATATAAACAAAATTCACATATCAATCAATAATCATCTCTCACATAAAATTCAGTCATTCAATTTTGTATCATCCATTCGCATATCATTCATTTGTGTAACATCAATTGTATTTCATACATAATCATATCGTAATTGTATATCATTATATCAAAGAATGCATCATAATCGTATAGGCGTAGGTAGTCTCGTAGTAATACCTAACCCCAAAGGAAAAACCCGTTTGCTACTTGTGTGCCTGGCCAGCCAAATGCTTTAGGTGGTTCGCGACTCCCACCCGTCACACTGACCCCATGACTCCACTTTCACTACTCCGACTATGCAATGTACAAGTACATCGCGGTGTCATTCTGGTGTTGGTACAAGCGGTGACATTCGTCCGCCACCTCCCAACACCTACGTGATGTTTGTACAAGCCTCGTTCGAATGGCCAGCATCACTCCAGTCCGCAAACACCAAAGTGTACGCATACCATGTGTCGCACGGGCATCTAGAAAGACCGAGCAACTCGTAAATGGCTTAAGCTCTTTTCCTAGAAGGTATTTTTCAACCAACCAGCCTCGAATGTATCCGGATAGGGTTTCATGCTAAGTGTTAGGTTCTACCCTTGCCCTCTATGCATAACCCCGCATAATCGATCGTAAATCAAGTACAACCATGCAATATTCGTATTATCACAATCAAGATTCATAACATTTATAATAAGAAGATACTCAACAAGGTCATAGTCAAATATCAAACATTTCATATAGCATATCATAGTTGCAATTAATCGTATCAAGTACCAAGATAGGCATATCAACCAAATTTACTAAGCATGCAAATGTCATAGAAGGCAAAACAATGACATATCTCATACTGCACATATTGACATAATATCAACAATTAATAATATTCTAATTTGACTAATCGAGTCGTTTTCGGAAAGTAGCTTTCGACTATGTACAGAGTTTATGAAAAGTCTATTGACTCACCTTATCTTTTTGGCTTTGATATCGCTTCAACATGTAACTTTGTAGGTCCGTAATTTAACAAATACGTACCTTAATTTTAATTGAGCGGTCAATGTCAAATCCTCATAATATCGAGCCGTGAAAAAAAATGTCTGATCGTAGATATCGTCGTGCATCAAAACCATCCTATACAACCAATTATTATTGTTATTATTATTATTAATATATTTAATAACATGATTGTGACGTTAATTTAAACCAGGGAAAATGACATAAATGCCCTACGAACTTTCTAGGGTTTATCTTTTTAGTCACTAAACAATTTTTGTGGCCTTATAAGGGAACGAAGTTGTGTTTGTCGGGTCGATTACATCCTTTTGGCCAAAGTGAAGGAGTCACCCGGTTACTTCTTTGACACATTGACATTTGTTGACCAATTTTCTTATATTGCCTTTGAATTTTCCCCACTCTTGGACCGATCTCTCTCTCTCTCTTGGACTTTGTGAAAGTCAACTTTTCCCTCCCTCCCACTAAATTACTGCCAAGGAACGAAGGGGGAACAAGAGCAGTCAAGGATTGTCACCCTCGACCACCCACTGCCACCGGGATCCACCAAGAGTCGCTGCCAGCACCCACCATCGTGTTCTCTTGGGCTGCTAACACAACCCACACCCACCCATTATCACTGTTGTTGCCGGAAACATCTTTCCCGATCTCCCTCTCATCTCCAACTAATCACTCCGTCGAGCAGAAGCCAAAACGAACTGGTAGGAGTCCGCCGGAGCAAAATTTTAAAGGAGTTATATCAAAACATCTTTCTAAGTCTTACCAAACCGGGACTCATTTTCGCAAGGCAAGCTGGAGACAACACTTTAGCAGATCAAAAATAAATAAAATAATTTCTTTGACAACAAAAGAAATCAAGTTTTCAGCGGTGACTTTCGTAGTCTACCAAGATGTCGATTCTTGTGAAATCAAACCTAAAACTAACCAGAGGTTGCAAGAGTTTGCACCAGTAGGGAGGGGAAAAAACAATATAGGTTCCGATTTGATTGCCACCAACATCTCCGACCTCAGGGCAACAAACTAGGTTTTTGATTTAATTTGAGAGAAGTAAAGTATAGTAAGGTAGCCGTGGATTAAATTCCAAGTGGTCCATAGGCCTTTGAGCTTGCATCAAAATTCTGGTATGTGCGAATCAAAAAGGAAAGTATATATGCCGCTAGATTCTTGAAAAAGATGGAGGATTTTGAAGAAGGAAAGCATTTGCGAATCGGTAATGTTTCCTGTGCGTGTGGTTTTGGTTTTAAAGATTAATATTCTTAATTCATAGGTGGAATTTTAAGAGAGAGAGAGAGAGAGAGAGAGAGAGAGAGAGAGAGAGAGAGAGAGAGAGAGAGAGAGAGAGAGAGAGGTGGGCCCCAAGTTTTGTCTATATGTCCTTTAAACCGGCTAAAACAAGTAAAGGAGACTAAAAAGACAGGTTGCCCACAACTTGGTTCCCTCATAAAGCCACGAAAAAATTTAAATGACTAAAATGGTCAACCCTAGAAACTTTATAGGGCGTATGTGTCATTTTCCCTTTAAACCATCAATAGGTTTAAATCTCAACGTAATCAATATTACCACATTAATTTATTATCAATTTATTCTAAACGTAAACAAATGAATTGATATTTTAATAGTACTAAAATGTCCATATAACCCACATATATTAAGTCTCAGTAAGTCTGAACATATGTATAGAACTCATATAGAATTTAACCCAATTTGTAGACTACTGTGTTTTATAGGAAGCAATACCTTCACAAACTAGAGACATGCACGTGATGGGTTCTCCTTGCACACAACCTGATGCATCATCTACAAAGCAACTTTTGTTCCCTCATTATTTTTTCTGGAAAACTCAGCATACCTCATACAACCAAAACAAATATTTTGGAGCAATATCACCACATTTCATGAGCCATCAGCACCTCACTGGAAAACAAACAAATTAGGTCTGGCCGTCGTCTCTCTAGCTATACAGATGAAGCCTTCCATGGCTCTAAAAATTTATCAATCCATGCTCATTCATTTTCTCAGCCTGATGCCTCTCTGTTTTGGACCGAGTACACCGAACACAACAAATATAAGACATCGGCTTTGCTCAACACTTTCGACATAAGCATGTAAGAACACCACTGACCCGTATCCTCGTTATTCTCGGTGCATACCCTGATGTCAGAAAAATCCTCACTCTCGACCACCGGTGAGTGCATGTATTCTTTAATGTCATTGGCATTTGGCAACGAGGTGGGGACCAGAAGACCCACCACTTTTCTACGATGTTATTGAGGCTTAGCAAAAGTATTAAACACAACAAAACCCATATCGACCGGTCTGATTCATATCGCTCTCTGTAACGAATTCCATCATATCAGAAAAAAAACCACAACACAACCATATATTAATATGCACGCGATGCTCTGCACCTCTCTCGCTCTTTATTCGGTTTTTCATAGCTTCTTGTGGTCAATTGGTAAGGGCTGGTCAACAAAGAAAGATGGTAATGGGAGTTGCAGGTAGTCGCCGGAAAGCTCGTATCCTCGCCCGAGTTTTAGCCATGCCTGAAACCTTCACAACTTCCAAGCAATTCCCGCCGGGAAAAGAAAAACTCCATAACACTGGCTCTTATTCTCTTTCTCGTTCACTCACTTCTCTCCATATTTGTCTTTCTTTAGTCGGCGTAGGTATAGCAGCCTCAAAGAGGTTTGATTGGTTTTTGACTTTTTATTTTTAAAGTAGTGAGCGGACGAGGTAATGAAACGATCAGTTTGCACGATTAATTTCTCCAAATTGAATATACGTTATTAAAAACTTACAACTTTGGTCCATGCAGTTTAGCCATAATAATACTTTATACCCCAAAACCCAAAAGCACTACCTTCTATATTTTCAAATATGTGACTTTAACCCTTAGACTTTGTTTATACCTTTTGTGGGTTTTATTTATGTTAACTATCCCAGCAAATCAATTAGTTAATTTATATGTATTTTAATTAGATACAAATTCTTTTAAATGTTAATTAACGCCATTTTATTTATTTATTTCATTTTATCATCACAAACATCGAAACCATTTTTACAAGAATAACTATTCAAGTAACGAAAAACTAGCATTGTTAACGGACAGATTTTCGGGTCGTTACAGTAACAAGTACATATCATCTTCCTGATCCCAGATAACTGCAACCCTTTGCTCATCAGAATATGTACCAATAACAAGTCCCGGTACTGGAAAGCTCGACCAGCTCCTCCCCCTGCCGACGTTGCAGCTATTGAAGCTGTTACGACAGCCGTCTCAGCAATGGCTGCATAGCGCTCGTTGAACTACTCAACCATGGCGGTCTTGTTAGACCTAAACATCTCCGGAATTTGACCCCGGGCAATCTCCCTGACACGATCCTCTGATAACACTGGCCTATCCTGCCTGCCAGCTCCCGATCCTGATCCGGATCCGGTCTCAAAAAGTCTCGTAACCATCATTCTGGTAATACACCAGAAAGATCTCGTATAGTCCATATAATAATCGGGAACAAAACCCAACTAAACCCCAGGGGTTGTGACTTCCTTGCTACGCGTATGGGTCCTGTGCTTTCAGTAGTACGGGCCCATACAACTTCCACACCTACCCATATTTGTCTCAAGTATCACCACAACACCCTAACAATGTACATAAACATAGCGAGCACTCAATCCTCACTCCTAGAGGAATGCTAAATATCTCATAACTGGCCTCCCGGCCTCACACAACCCACCCATCAATGAAACTTCCACCAACCCTGGAGCACTAGTGTATGCTAGCCATACATAACGCTGGACCCTGTAGACTTTCGAATATCCAATCCTACCCTAAGCTCCCAATCAAACAAGAACAGAACATAAGGCCAAATCAAACATTCTCAGGCTATAAGATCTTAATTATGTATAACCGTGATGCATACACTAAGCAACTACAGTCATAATGTCAATCTCATATAAAGGAAACCCTAGGCTACCAGGCATCATGTAATCAGACAACTCTATCATGCAATTCCTGAAGATCCCTAGCCTAGTACTAGCATGCTGTTCTAATCATATCTCATAACTCAAATAATTCGTAAGGTATTTTGGGGTCTATCTGCGAGCTCCGGCTGATCGTACACTTACATCCTTCTTTTATTATTTTTGAAAACATTTTAAGAAAATTGTTTTATAACCTTGTCCTCAATTTGAGACTGGAGACACATGAGTGTTTCCTCCAATTCACTCAAACCAAGGCTCTAATACCAACTTGTCACACCCATAAAAATCAAGCCAATTTAAAACTTTTTAAAACATTTAAAACCATTAAGTTATTACAGTTTACTTTCAAAATAGTTAAAACATCAGAGTATCTCCATAATCAATCATGAAAATGTAAGGAGGTGCACGATCATGCCTTCGCCTTCCCGCGATCATCAGAATACCTGAAACAATAATCGATAAATGTAAGCTCGAAGGCTTACTAAGTTACCCCCAAAATACCAACGCCATACAGATATAACCATATCATATAAACATAATAGCAAACAATACAACATGCATAATGAACCATCAGTCTGACTGGACCGAATCCCGGTCCTCAGTCTATCTGGACCGCTCTCCGAGCCCTCGGCACGTCTGGACCGCCCTCCTCGGGGCCTTCAGCCTATCCGGACCGCTCGCTGAGCCTTCGGCCTGACTAGATTTGCCCGGCCCGGGCTTGCAGTCTACCCGGTCTGCCCAGGGTATCTTGGCCTACTGCACACAGCAGGACCTGCCTCAACCCTTTCCCCAAACCAACAACCATGTGCACATATATATAACAAGTAAACATGCAGATCTAACAGATCACTAATCATGGCAACCATCCTATAACCAGGATACCGATCTCTAGCATAGCAACCATCCTAAACCAGGATGAAACCTAACATAGCAACCATCCTAAACCAGGATGAATTCTAGCATAGCAATAATCATAGCAACCATCCTAAACCTAGATGTAATCTAACATAGCAACCACCCTAAACCAGGATGAAATCTAACATAGCAGTAACATAGCGACCATCCTAACCCAGGATGTAAATCATAAAGGGTCGGCCTTGGTGCCGTAGACCCTGTTGATATAGTGAGGAGAACTCACCTGGCGCTGCTGAAGTCCCGCAGATAAAACTCCAGCTGTTGGTTGACAGATTCCCGAACTGTCAACATCAAACAATACCCAATTAATAATTGGGTTCCAAGCCCAAGGTCCAACTCACACTACAAAAGCCCAAAAGTCAAATAATGGGCCAAAGCCCAATATATGGCCCAATTTTCCAAATTGGGCCCAGACCTCTACATGGTCTTTCCTTAAGGCCCATCCAATTATACTAGTCCAAACTCTTGGTATTCCCATGGACCAATATCACGTAATCATCAAGGCCCAGTTATGGCCCCCCTATGGCCCAATTTTCCAAATTGGGCCCAAGTCTCTCACATGAGCCTTATCCTAAAACCCATACAATTATTTAGTCCATTTACTTATTCTTGGAAAGCCCATTAATAGTTCAATCACCAGAGCCCAATAGAAAGGCCCAACTCAAGGCCCGAGTGAGATTAGGGCTTTAACATGAAATGATGATTAAGGTTAAGTGTTTCTTAGTTAACCCCTTACGGACTTAATCCATTAAGGACTTAATCCATTAAGTCCATTATTGCTAAGTTAGTTTGCCAATGATTATTAATTATTATTTTAGGTTTAATAATTAATTCTCGTGTGTGTCCCAGACGATTCCTACAATTAGGGTTTTCCAAACCCTAATTAGGGTTATCCAACCCAATACTAGCCCATTAGTCCATTGGTTGGTCTTTTAGGTCACATTGGGCCTTATTGGCCCATTAGGGTTTCATTGATCCCACATTGTCCAAACATCCCCCAAACGAGGTCCAAACGCAATCAAAACACACCGCCACCCGACACGGCGGCCGGTGGCGGCAGGAGGCGGCAACCACCACCTAACGGTGGTGGTGACGGATTTTCTTTACTATTCCGATGGATTACAAATTACAAAACGATATTCAAACACACACACTCACGAAAACACATACACACACACCCGACCAGCCTTGTGGCGGCAGGCGGTGGTTGGATGGTGGCAGCTACCATGGCTGGCGGCCATGGTGGTCCCTTACATTTCCGGCCATCAAATCACACACACATGAAACACACACACAGTCTTGCTCGCAGAAGGACTCCGACCACCCACCTGGTGGCGTGAGGCAACGACAACGACAAGGAAAGTGGCTAACGGTGGCGACGGACGTCCACATCGAGATCCCACCGCAACAGATCCAACCGGTCCCTCTCAAGACCACAAAACTGTTTCTACTTCTCGTCCCATGGTCTCCGGCGTCCCACATGAAATTCTTTTTTATCCCCGACGTCCTGTCGTGGCAGTGGTGTACAACGATTCGTGAGCAACAGCAGTGGCAGCATGAGTGACTACTTCCCGACCGAACGACACGCTAACGGTGACTTCGTTCTCAGCCACGATAGAAACAACGACGACTGGTGGCTCTTCGACCTCCACAAAGGAGACATCATCGGCGACATAACTACCCGGTGGCGGCAGCGGCGAACAACAAGAAGGGAAGGTTAGCGACGTCATTAGCAGGAGTGGGTAACGGTGCCCGTCGATTGTCTGCCGACCGGAGAATGGAAGTGAATGGGTGGTGGCGGCTGGAGGAAGGAAGGAGATGGTGGCTGGTGTTTTGAGGCTTAGGGTTAGGGTTACCGGGTGGTAACGAGTTTATATCCCACCTCCATCAAACTTCTATCTATAATAACGCTTCTGGTCCCTCCCTCCTTCTATTCTTTCAATTTCGATCCTTAATTTACCCTTTAAACCCCTCCTGTAGAAAACCCTTACAAATCAGGTCCAAATCTTACCAATTAACTCCTCCTCTACAAAAATCTTCTCACATAAGGTCTAGAATTTACTCTTTAGCCCCCGCTTCCATAAATCATTTTTAAAATAAGTCTTGATATTACACTTTAACCCCCTGAAGGTTCAAACCTTGCCATTTGGCTTCCCGAAACCAACACCCCACTACATATTATTCGATTTTAGGCTATAATAACATAAAATAATAAAAAAATTACTTCTTGGGGTTCCTAATTTATTATTTAATTAATCTCTTTAAAATGGGATGTTACATACAAGTTTAAGTATAATTCTAAAACATTGGAAAAATTTCAATGTATGGCAGAACAAATGAGAAGAATCAAATTGGGCAGAAAGATAAAAGTTTCTCCAATCTGAAAAGATGGGAGAGTACTTGAGTATCGTGTTTTATGATCATCTTAATGATTATGAAAACCATGTCACAGTTGATCCTTTAAGGATATCTTAGTGTATATGTATGGTTAAGAAGAGGAATCGTGAATTGTTGAAATGGTTAAATCCAGAAGATGAGTCATACTTCGTTCCAAAATAAGTCTTAGAGTCATACTCCAAGATTGTGCCTTGAGTAACATAATCTTAGGAAAGGTTTATAACACTCATCAAATGTAGAGTTAAATGTTCTTACTCTTGTACATTTGAAATTGGTAAGTTGTGATGTTTTGGATAAAACAAAGACCAACTAAGGCCAATTGTGTGAAGTGTTAGTCTTGATTAGAATCCGCACTAACCCTTGAATATTTGTTTGTCAAGTAATGTTTCTTGAAAAAGTGAATCTTATATGTCAAGAGGTCAGTGGGAGTGTTAAATATCTTGAAAGTTTTAAGTACTAATCAAGGGTAAACCTATTGTTAGACACTAGCACACGACTTGAGGTTTGTAACCTATCGTGTTGACATATTCTTGATTTTGTGCCCATTCCAGTTAAAGTTGACTATGCATGTGGGTTATATGAGTTCTCAATTGTTTGCATAACAACCTGGAAGCAATTGTAGGCCCTTGTGCTGCCAAGTGGCAAGAAATCAAGATTGAACTGGTTCAATCCATATGAGTTTTGATTTGTCACAAACCTTGTCTTTTGATTGCGGTTTGACAAATTCACATGGATAGGAACACATACACCATAAAATCTAAGTGTCATAAGGTTTCTCTCCGATTCATGAAAATGATGGTGAGGAAACGCTTTCACTAAGTAGATTTTAAGGAAATAGCAGTTGTGATATTTGCATTCTCAAATTTGATTATGATTACGACATACCTTTTCATAATTCAAATTGTGAGGAATGGCAAAAAGTCTAAACATTTGAGACTTATTACTGTAAGTTCTTAAATTGTTTAGACACATATGTGAGCTATCTAAGCAAAGGTATATGAGTTTGAGAAGCCTACATAAAGTCTTATCAAAGCATCTCGTATTAGAAATCTGAACTTTGGTAATGAAAGTCAATAAGTATTGATTTCTAGAAGTCCAGTTGATTTCTAGGTACATGTCAAAGCTAGTGGGAGTATAAATGTTATGCTAGCAAAAGTAATGATTATTATGCTAGTGGGAGCATAATCAATTATGATGAATGTTGCAAGTTAGCAATGTTAATTATAGAAAACAAAAGTTTCAATTCACAAGTTGGAGGGTTTGAAAAGTTGTTTTGCTATAATTAAGGGAGAGAAATTCATACTTCATTTCAATTCTAAAAGCTTAGATTGAGATTTTAATCAGATTTAGTCATATATATATATATATATATATATATATATATATATATATATATATATATATGAATGTTATGTTGGAATGGTTCAACATAAGGAAATTCTATATATGGATGTGTTAATTGCGTTCTCAAAATTCGACTATGATTACGGCATCCCTTTTCATAATTCGAATGATGAGAACATGGCAAATAGAAATATTATAGCAAAAGACTGGTCAAGTATCATGTCTTTATGCAAGACATCAAGAATCGTGTCCTATATGCTTCGGTATAGGATCAATTACATGTGCTATAATATTCATCCGTTCTAATTTTCCAAATGCCTAGGGAATTAAGAGGGAAAAAAGTCTAAAACCGGATATGACTAAATGGTTAAGCAACTGCCGAGGACAATCTAAGGTTTACCAAAGATTGGTTGCTCATGGACAGTTGGAAGTATATTTTAAATTTTGGAAAGGACCATATTGACATACTCTGAGAAGAGGTAACTCTTGTTCAGAAGTGATGGTCAAAATGGGAATATAAAAATGTTTCCATAAGTGGAAGTTATTCTTTAAATCTGTGTAAGATTAGAAACTTTTTCATGCAAAAAGGATGTTTAAAGGAATGTACTTTGAATTTGAGACTTTGCTTCCATAGAATTGTCTTGTAACAATCTCCAAAGGAATACATTGTAATATCGTTGGTCAAGTCTCCGTGACTTTTGGTACCTAGACATTACAAAGGAATCATTGCATGATAGTTTAGAATCTAACACATTCTGGCAGCGACAAGAATTTGGAATTCTTACACTGGTGATAAAGATTTGGAATTATGAAATAAGTTTCATTGAAGATGTGTTCAATTGATCTATTTCACAAAGTAAGGACCATAGACAAATATAGTGTGCATGCTTGGAGCATGGCATAGCTATTGTTTTAATTCAAGTATTAAGTTGATTATTTGAAACATTATACAATGAATAATGAGTAATCAATATGACTCAAAAGTTTTTGGGCCATATAGGATTAGTAGTATTATTATGTTTCACTTTTCATGTTTTGACTTCCCGAATAACTAGGTTATTCAAACCATCCACAGTCGATCATACTTTGGAAGTAGATATTGAGGCAAGACTGTCATGAATGGGTTTGTAGTTTGTCTAGGACAAGGTGGCTGCAGTGTTCATGAGTGCTCCTGGAATAAGATTCGAGTATTGGATTCAACCCATGTTCATTTGAATCACTTCATGGATTTTATCATGAGTGATCATGAGACGATAATATCTTATATTCTTTAAACGGAGAGGTATGAGTTGCAGTTTACAAGTCGGTTGCACATTGATGATATGTAAACGCACCGGTAACTCGGTGTTATAAAAAATATCATTGTGTGTAATTTGATGAGTGGATAGAGAAAGCATATGAGTCGAAGTTTATCCATTCCTTTTACCCTCGGAGGGATAAAAGCGATATCTGTGGGGCCCTCGATGATTTAATGATGACACCCCTAAGTGCTCGGTCGAGCCTGGACTGATTTGATTTGTTCAATTAGTCGGTCGTCATAAATCTGAAATCAGGAAACAACAGATGGACAAAGAGAATGATTATAATCCATGTCTCAGTCCATATGATATCTAGAATGGAGGAATATATGATCCCTTATCTAATGGACGCGTCATTGACTAGGTCAGAGTTCAACAGCGGTTTTTAAGAGCTACGATTGCTAGTCGGGATTTTGGAGTCGTACTTGCAATAATAGTTATTAGACTTATCCAAGTGGGAGACTGTTGGATTAGGTGTCTAAGCCCATAACTATAATTGGTATGTACTTGACCCGAGAGTAGCATGGTCCATTTGGGTTGCATATCATCGGGACAATTTGTTAGGATGGACTTTTGAGAAGAGGTTATTTATGGTTTATTAATATATTATAAGTTCTAATATATTAATATGAAATCATATCATTTAATTAGTATTGATCAAAAATTAGTTTGGAATTAATTTAGTGGTCAAAAGAGACTAATTAAATCAATGGGGACTAATTGTGTAAATTAGTTATATTTATATGTTGGGCTTATGATCCATGTTGGACTAAGTTTATGTATGGATACATAAAGAGTTGGGACACATGAACCATGGATCATAAACCCATGGGTATGTGTTAGGGTTAACCCATGACCTTTGGAATACCACATATAAATATGTTACTCCATAGCCAAAATCACCACTCATGTATTCTTGGAGATTATGGACGATTTTGGTGGCTAGGATTCTCTCTCAAAATGTCATCCTTTGTCCATGGTATGTTGTGATTCCATTTGAGGCATTCACACTATTGGTGCTAAGTTCTTAAAGGCTAATTACATCAAGGGCAACAAGCTACAAGAAAACGTATGTCATTTAACTTGTATTACCCAAGTATCAAAGTTTTGTATGCTAGTTAGGGTAATACCTTGGAAAGATCAAGTTTGCATGTATAATAGAGAAAACATAGATCCAAGGTATTTAGGGTTGCATGTACACCTTAGGAGTGTTAGAATGCTCAAAACCCATAAAATACAACATAAACCCAGAAATCAAGAAAGGACCAAATGATTAGTGTTGTTTCTATTGTGGAAGAAACTAGACACTAAAACAGGAATTGATCCTCTAATCTCATCGAGCTGATGAAGTCTGACTTGGACAAGACTTCATACATCTATATGATAAAACTATTTATTTTTCCATCATTTACTTGAGTATGTTGTACTTAAATGACACTAATAATTGATATTATGTGTTGATGATTGGAAGAAATAATCAACTGATTACAAACGAATAACATTTCGTGTTGAAGGTATAACAAATGTTGTTATAGTCTTTATTTAAACAATAGATGTTTTGTACCTATCCTTATAGGGACATGTAACAGTTGAAATTTATGAATAAATCTTGATTTACTTATCGTTTAATGGATGTTCACATTCATGTTCTGAAACGATGTATTATGTGTTAAAGAATTTTTTCTCATAATATTATTTATGAAGTAAATCTATAATCTTTCATTAAATAAATGGTTCTGATCATAACACCTATATAATCAAATGGTATTTGATCGGAACTTATCTATGTCATAATCATCATGACAATATAAATAAGAAATACATATACCAACTTCAAAAAGGATGGAATTTTTGAAAAAAAATGAGCTTGATTCATTTGATATATGTAAATCATATTTATATGGGAAGATGATTCACAAGTGTCTATATCTATTAGTAGTTAAAGAACAAAAGGCTTGACAAAGAGTTATACATAAGTGATGTATGTAATCTTTTTCAATCCATGAATAGATTTAGTGATAGATGTTTATTCAATTTCACTAATGACTTTTATTCGTTATTGATGAAACCTTTTGATTTGATCAAATTTTTCATAAGTGAAGATTAAAATACACATTAATGAGATCATCATTAACCTTTCGTTGTGATAAAGAAAATGAGTTTTGTAAACCAAGTCTTCTTGGAACATCTTAGGAGTTGTGGAATTGATTCACAACTCATTCCGACAAAAACACTCACTTGTCATTAGTATGTCTCTTGTGGCACAGGATCACCTGGTCACTTGAATCTATCTTTTGATATTCGAGGTAGCCTTCGTATTCTCTGGTGGGATAGGGTCACCTAGCCACTAGCTGAATGCCGATAGTACAAGTTTTAAAGAGGATAAAACATAGACCTTGTAGTCTATTATACGATGTTTTAAAGAAACTATTTACTTTATAAAATTTTGGAATTATGCTCACTGCAATAAATATATATTGTGTAACATCCCAAAAACACAATCTGAAATTTTCGTTTAATTTAATAATAAAAACCATAGTCGATAAACCTCATATAAAAATCATAAGCAATGTATCTCAAAATATTATAACAACTATCAAGTATATCAGAGTATAAACATCCCAGGCTGAACAAATGGTGTGTGCACTGCAATCCTCCCGAGCTCCTCTTTTAAAACCGAGTACCTGAAACCAAAACTGAAAACCATAAGCACGAAGCTTAGTGAGCTCCCCCAAACTACCACATACCATACAATGACATATAAGAAAATACTGGGCCCCGCCCACTGCATCGGGCCCCGCCCGGCATCGGACCGAAGTCCGGAACTAGCTTGGGCCCCTCCCACTACATCGGGCCCCGCCCGACATCGGGCCGAAGTCCGGAACTAGCTTGGGCCCCGCCCACTACATCGGGCCCCACCCGGCATCGGACCGAAGTCTGGAACTAGCTTGGGCCCCGCCCACTACATCGGGCCCCGCCCGGCATCGGACCATGGTCTGGAACTATAACACATAACATAACCGAACATAACATTCATGAATCACGAAGACAACAAGCATACATATCTACTTCTCGGAAACCTCCCGGTATCGGACCGAAGTCCGGAACTACTATCTAAACGGGCCAACATTGTCGCCGTAGACCCGTTACTACTGGAAGGAAACTTACCTCACACTGCTGAAGTCCCGTAGACACAATCTCATACTGCTGAAGTCCCGCAGACTCAACCTTAGCTGCTGGATGACAGATTCCCGAACTGTCAACACCAAAATAACACCCAATTAATAATTGGGTCCTAACACATAACTATAAATACATACTTTGGGTACTTACTACATTACCCCTAGCTTGGCTTACCCAAGCCCAAGGCCCAATCCATAGGCCCAAAGTCAACTAGGGATCAAAGCCCAACATATGGCCCAATTTTCCAAATTGGGCCCAAACCTCTACATGGACTTCCCTTAAGGCCCAATTGCTCAGTCCGGTCCAACATATCTCATTCTAAGGGCCCAATATCATACAACCATCTAGGCCTAAACCATGGCCCATCTATGGCCCAATTTTCCAAATTGGGCCCAATCCTTCATATGGGCCTTACCCTAGAGCCCAACTAATTACTCTAGTCCATTTGATTATTCTTGGATGGCCCAACACAAAGCCCAAGTGAAATTAGGGTTTCACATAAAATGATAATTAGGGTTAAGTGTTTCTTACTTAACCCATTAAGGACTTAATCCATTAAGGACTTAATCCATTAAGTCATTTACTCTACTAGATAAATGATATGAAGTGATTTGGGCTTCATACATAATTCCATTTCCAATGGCCCAAATGTGGGTCCAATAAGTCTAAGGCCCAAATACTCACAAAACTGCTCCCGCTTAAGGATGCAAAACTTATCCTAGTCTCAAAACTGCTCCCGCTTCTAAATCCTTGGGCGATTCTCCCCCACTTTGATTCAGCTAATGCCTTACAGCACACAAAACTGGAAGAATTCCCAATCCTTCTCACCACCCATGACCAATCTGCTAGAAACCACGCTTACCATTGCTAGCGTTTTCAACACCAGCTAATCCAAAAGATCACACAACTTCTAAAAATCCGAATAAATCTTCGGTAATATCCCGCTAGACCCAGGAAGTTCCGAATCTCAATTGGAGACCTCGTAATCTCCGACTGCATCACGGCCTCTAACTTGGCCGGATCGACTTGAATATCCTTCTGATTGACAATGTGTCCAAGAAATTGCACCCCGCGCAACCAGAACTCACAGTTGAAGAACCTTGCGAAAATTCTCTCCCTCCTCATAGTCTCTAGCACCTCCTTCAGGTGCTTCTCGTGATGCTCCCCAGTCTTGGAATAAACCATGATGACACTATACTTTCCCAATCCCATAATCTGGGGAATTGCTCTATCACAATTTGCTAATGCTTCTCGGCATGCAATTGGCATATGACATCTCTTGAAAATATAATTCAGACACAAACCGAGGATAACACAGGGTTACACTTACTCAACCCTTGGAACAAAAGGCTCCCTTGTGCAGTTTCCCGCAAGTGCTGCACCGAATCTGACCCTGCTGGTCTCTCGAAAGATAATCCTAAATCTAGGGTCTCCTCCCGAGACCCCTCACTATAAGCAACTCATCTGGTTCCCTCTTACCAATGTGCTCCAAGTCCCTACCTCGTTCTTGGCTCTACAAGTCATATCATTCAGGGTCTTGCACCCCGAGATACTCATGATTTCTCTGCTATCATTCTACAGTATGTTTTGGTAACTTACCTTCTTCATTTCCTCATCTGCTGCATACTGGGGTACCATCTAAGCTCTTCCCCGAGACTTGGCAGTGATCTCTGCCACAATCTCAGTCGTCTGGTGGAGATCTAACAACTCTTGCGCCAACTGCTGCGCCTCAATAGCCTGGGCACGCTCTGCCCAAAATCTGATCTAAAATTCATCCCATGACATAGCATTAACCGCATCATCACTCAACTCACTATCAACATCTTCCTATCAATCTCGTGCTCTATCCCTCAGTAGACAGGAAGTAAATCAGATATTGTCTCCTCTCGAGACAACGTCTGGTACGAAAAGTTTTGGTGACATCTGCCAACCATTTGCTGCTAACAATGGGGTCCCTAACCCCCATGACAATCTGAAGCCTCACAAACTCTGAATTCCCGAAACATCAACGTACGGGTCTCTATCATGACTGTTATCTCAGTGCAGAATGCACTCGGCCTCTCATCACAAATCTCTATAATGCCCTCCTTGATCATACTGAGGATCACAGGAGTCTGGTCAATGATACTGCGCGTAATTCTCAAATGGAATGAACTCCCTCATCTGATCATCAATCTGCCCGGCTCCAGAGTCCGAGCCTGATCCCTCGCTGACACCAGAACTGTCATCTGGTCTACCTTGTAGCTCCACTATACTCGATAACATACCATAACAGTCATCATAATACTCATCATAACTCGAGGGATCTCACAGACTACAAGTCCCCTGATTTCATCTCAGCCTTCCTTGATTCGAGTACGGATCCTCTGCTTTCAGTAGTACGAGCCCATATTACCTTCCACATCTATCCGTACTTTCCTCAAGAACTGCCTTGACTCCGCCAGGTCCCTTCCACTACTACTACTACTGATCTCATATTACTCTCATCCCAGGCTTGCTCTAGGGCAAATATCCAACTCACTCCGTCCTCAGCTGCTAAAAGACTTCCCAGTAATGTCAACTAGCTACCTCATGAATATAGCCACATGCAATAGAGATCAGATAATCCTTCGAGTAAAAGACTCATCCCTAGAACGGTTAGACTCAAACGAGAGCTGCGCAATAGGGTCAAATCTATCACTCTGATATTATCCAGCCCGTGCCATATGTGACTTAGCATATTCACTTAATAGCTAGCTCACATTACCAAGAGTCCCATAAAGCACAAAGCAAGCAGCATTCAGACAATGGGAAAACTAACCACATAATCCAATCAAACTGCTCTATCCTCTACTTAGGAATATGTACTAACATGCAATTCATAAAGCTCATACACAAATATCAGGCATAACCTAAACAGGCTATCACACCCCTGGCTAATCAATTCTAGCATACAAGTCTACTAGCTCATAAAAGCATACAAGGCATCTCTTCCTAGATCCTTAGCTCTAATCTAGCATGCTGTTCTACATTAACTAATAATCATAACATAGTAAAAAATTGTATGGGTAATTTAGGAGTACTTACTTGAGCTCGGCTGATTGCATGCACCACACCCCTTTCTCTTTTCAAAATTCTTTTCACTTTTACTAAAACTCTTTTCTTTATACTTTTTCTAAAATTGTTTTCTTTTCTCAAAATTCTTTTGTAACCATGGTTTTTCTCTTGAAAACTTTATACCACTTCCTTAGTTGGAGTTCAGACACACCTTGAAAGTGTGCCCAAATCCCTCAAACCAAGGCTCTGATACCAACTTGTAACATCCCAAAAACACAGTCTGAAAATTTCGTTTAATTTAATAATAAAAACCATAGTCGATAAACCTCATATAAAAATCATAAGCAATGTATCTCAAAATATTATAACAACTGTCAAGTATATCAGAGTATAAACATCCCAGGCTGAACAAATGGTGTGTGCACTGCAATCCTCCCGAGCTCCTCTTTTAAAACTGAGTACCTGAAACCAAAACTGAAAACCATAAGCACGAAGTTTAGTGAGCTCCCCCAAACTACCACATACCATACAATGACATATAAGAAAATACTGGGCCCCGCCCACTGCATCGGGCCCCGCCCGGCATCGGACTGAAGTCCGGAACTAGCTTGGGCCCCGCCCACTACATCGGTCCCCGCCCGGCATCGGACCAAGGTCCGGAACTAGCTTGGGCCCCGCCCACTACATCAGGCCCCGCCCACTACATCAGGCCCCACCCGACATCGGACCGAAGTCCGAAACTAGCTTGGGCCCCGCCCACTACATCGAGCCCCGCTCGGCATCGGACCAAAGTCTGGAACTAGCTTCGGCCCCGCCCACTACATCGGGCTCCGCCCGGCATCGGACTATGGTCCGGAACTATAGCATATAACATAACCGAACATAACATGCATGAATCACGAAGACAACAAGCATACATATCTACTTCTCGGGACCCTCCCGGTATCGGACCGAAGTCCGAAACTACTATCTAAACAGGCCGGCATTGTGGCCATAGACCCGTTACTATTGGAAGGAAACTCACCTCACACTGAAGTCCCGTAGACACAATCTCATACAGCTGAAGTCCCACAGACTCAACCTTAGCTGCTGGATGACAGATTCCCGAACTGTCAACACCAAAATAACACCCAATTAATAATTGGGTCCTAACACATAACTATAAATACATACTTTGGGTACTTACTACATTACCCCTAGCTTGGCTTACCCAAGCCCAAGGCCCAATCCATAGGCCCAAAGTCAACTAGGGATCAAAGCCCAACATATGGCCCAATTTTCCAAATTGGGCCCAAACCTCTACATGGACTTCCCTTAAGGCCCAATTTCTCAGTCCGGTCCAACATATCTCATTCTAAGGGCCCAATATCATACAACCATCTAGGCCTAAACCATGGCCCATCTATGGCCCAATTTTCCAAATTGGGCCCAATCCTTCATATGGGCCTTACCCTAGAGCCCAACTAATTACTCTAGTCCATTTGATTATTCTTGGATGGCCCAACACAAAGCCCAAGTGAAATTAGGGTTTCACATAAAATGATAATTAGGGTTAAATGTTTCTTACTTAACCCATTAAGGACTTAATCCATTAAGTCCTTTACTCTACTAGATAAGTGATATGGAGTGATTTGGGCTTCATACATAATTCCATTTCCAATGGCCCAAATGTGGGTCCAATAAGTCTAAGGCCCAAATACTCACAATTAGGGTTTTCTAAACCCTAATCAGGGTTCCTCACCCAAACGTGGCCCAATAGGCCCAAAATAAATCTTTAAGCCCATTAGGGTTTTGCTAGGTCAATTAGGGTTTGCTTGAGGGGCACCACCCACTACCACCTTGGGTAGTGGCGGTCCATGGCGGCTCACGGCGGCGGCCACCACCTTATGGTGGTGGTTTAAGTTTCTTTTCATTAATCTTCTGGAAATTACAATTACAATGCTTTACTCAAGGATAACTCACACTAACTAACTAACACACACACAACCACCCTAGAGGTGGCTGGCGGTGGTAGAGGGTGGAAGCCACCACCTTATGGTGGTGGTGGTGGCCTACTTGGTTTTCCAGCCACACTAACCCATCCTTACACCACAGAAATAACACACGCTAAATAAAATATACACGCACAACCACCTTGAGGCGGCCGTCGACGGTAGAGAGTGGAAGTGGCTCATCGTCTTCAACAGCCCCACAACAGCGGGGATGGCGGTTGGGGTTGCGATCTCGACAGCTGAATCACGTCGAAGCAGCAACCTTTCTCTTCATCGGCCGTTAGGTAGCAGCGGCGGTGTCACAATGGCTAGAAGGTGGCGCTCGGGGAAGGCAACGGCTGGATGTCGTTGAAACGGACGTGACGGCTAGCTGCTGTTGGAACAATCCCAGTAGCGGCGGTGGTCAGAACGGAACCAGCGACAGCCGAGGGCGCTGCAAGCAGCGACTGGTGGCGGCAACAGCATGAGCTAGTCGATATGGAGAAGAAATGGGAGGTGAAGGTTGAGTCCTTGCCGAAGAACGACGACAGCGATCGCGCCACCCAGCCCGGCAACCCTTGCGACATTCTGCACGGCGTCTGGCAGTCGTGGCGGTGCTTCGATGGAGGAGTAGCGACGGCAGCGAGCCTGGTAGCGCAATGGCGGCTGAGAAAGCTCCGAGTACATGGTGGCGGCTGAAAGATATTGGTTAGGGTTTGGCTTGGGTTTTCATTGCTTAAATATGGTTACAGCTTAAGAGGGTGAAGGGAGGGAAGGATGGTGCCGGGTCTAAACCCGTGTCCATCCAAACTTCAATCCAAAAAATCCAACTTCAGCCCCTCCTCACCATTTGTTTTCCATTTAACCCTAAAACTTACACTTTAGCCCTTGCCCTAGGAAATTCTTTACAAAGTGGCTCCAAAATTTACACTTAACCCCCAACATTCCACAAATTATGACAATTTACCCCCCATGGCTAACATCCCTTAATTACTATGGATTTAGGGCTCGTACAAGATAATATAAAAATATATTCCTCCACCCGGGGTTCATTTATTTATTTAGTTTATTTAATCTTGCTTATTTATTATAAAATAAACGGGGTGTTACATATTGAATATATATTTCCAACCAAACAAGTGGATTAGATACTTATATTAGAATAAGGATGAAATGGTTTATCCTTATCTAAAAGGTATGGAGTCATTAAGCTCATGTTAGACAATAAGCTTAACCACTCTAGTATCTACTAATTGCATTTATGTAGAATATCCTAAATGATTGTTTAGGATGAAGTTTCTACCAATCCCACTAATTTTCATTCCATAAGACAAGTGATTAGAAAGTGCTTTATCTAAGTGGGGGCAATTTGGAGAATTAAGAGCTAAAGATCCATAAGCTAAATGCATCATAGTTTGGAACTAGCAAGTTTTCAACTGTTGTTGAATCTGCTCAACAGTTGACCAGAACTAATAAACACATAGAGTTGCATTCATGTATGATTATCAAGTATGGGCTTGATTAATCTTCCTCGATATAGTTTGACTATAAAGAGTAAGTGAGTTTTCAAGGGTGAAAACATACATGATTGAAAATCTTCTCATATTTAAGCTAACATCTCAAAGTAAGAATCTTCTTTCTTATAAGATAACTGCATAGTGTGATTGATTATAAATCAAGATGACACTTGTGTTTTTATAAAAAGCTAGTGGGAGCGCAGTAACATTCCTAATGTTATATGTAGTCGACATATTAATTCATGGAATAAGGATCTATATAGATAGATCATGACAACTTAAAGGATAATGTAAAATTGCATTAATTGTCAAGGATCCTAAAGAGCTTAAGATAAAGGACTCTGAGAGAAATATCTTGTTAAAAACCACATGACATGATTTTGAGCAAAATCCTAGTGCAAATGTTTTTGAACTAGATAATATGATTGTATTCTGTATGCTGATACAATTGGATTAATCATATATGTCATGATTATGCATAAAGACCAAATAAGTCGTATGCTTAGAGCATGTCGAATTATACCGGTATAATCCGAGAGCAAGTCATTGTGTGACTTATAGAAATATTCTAAAGTACTTGCGAGAACTAGAGAAATATTCCTAATCTGCGGAGTATTTGAAAGAAAACTATGTTTAAAGTTGTTACACATGTGCTAAATTTTCAAATAGATTGAGATAACTCTCAGTCACAATCGGGCGTGTCCTCATTATGAATGAAGAGATAGTTACATGGATAGTGGTTCCATGTAGATTTTAATTACAGTTACACATAAGAGTTAGAGTACCTCGTGGTTTGGAGAACCACGTACAAAGATGCTTAATGTATAGTTCATTATAACTATGAGTAATTCCATTACACAAATATTGGTATCTAAGTCATATTCAAGCATCTAATTCATTCTCAATAGTTTTTCTTTATATATGAGTTATATATAAAACTCAAAATGATCGTATTCGCAAAGTTTACACAAATCAAGTTTGTCAAATCTACTTAACAAAGTTGCTTCATTAGCTAAAACATGAAAGTTAAGTTGGTGCTATAGGGCATTGTTGATACAAGTAGATGTATTTGATTGAAATTTAGTATTTGGATATTGGAACAGTACAAGCAACATATATTGTAATGAATGATATATTGGATATGAGTCTTTCATTTAATAATTGTTGTGTTCTATATTAGCATGTTTAAATCCTTGAATAACTAGGTTATTCTAAATGTCCATAGTCGTTCATAGTTGTGGGAGCATCTATGAAGTAAGACTAATATGAGTGGATTGGTGGATTTTCATGGAGATGAAAATAGCAAAGAGTTGCTACCAACTTCACATGTACTTGATTATGAGAATAGGTATTGGACTTGACCCACATCAAAACCAATTTATGGATCATAGTCAAGAGTGATGTTTTGATCAAGGTTGTATCTTTTTAAGCTTAGACATAAGATGAATATTTGGTACTTGAAGTGTAGGGATTGTTATGCTTAGACATGGCTTAACGTTGTTTCATAAAATGAAGTCATAAGGGCCATCGTTGGGTATGACGTGAACTGCATTGATAGGCGTATGTAGTCAAGATGATCTTTGTGTTCTTAGACCTGAGATACATATTTGGGACTTGAAGTGTAGGAATTGTTGTGCTTTGACATGGTTTAATGTTGTTTCGTAAAAGGCAGTCATAAGGGCCATCGTTGGGTATGACATGAACTACATTGATGGGCGTATGTAGTCAAGATGGGATTTGTCCCTCTTATTCGTTGAGAGCATGGCATCTAAGGCCTTAGTTAAAGTTGAACAGTAAATGAGATTGATCGCGATCCATATCATGTTCGACATGATGTTTGAGACAAAGGAATAATTGATACCACAACTTTAGTAACAATTGTAGCTTAGAGCTCCTGGAATTGGCTGTTGATGAAATGACATCCTTCATATGTTGTTAGGGGCAGTAGCCTGTTGCTAGACGTCAGCTACTGTCTATGTCAGTCTATAATGAATCTTGTGCAAGTGGGAGATTGTTGGATCTATATGCCCAATAATCATTATGGAGTGATATTGCTAATAGTATATAATCCTATAGGGTCACACCTTTATCAAGTTGGCATATTTTGTATATTTATTATTAATGTGATTATTAATAAATAATATCAATTCTTGTATTTTAATTAGGGAATAATTATTGTTTTGTGAAAATAATAATTATAAGAGAGTATAACTAGTTATTATTTCATATGATATGAATTAATAAGTCATGCACAACATTTTGGACTAGTTGGATTCTTTTGTCTTTTACCTAAAGACAAAGTTTATATTTTATAAACTTGGAGTTTATAAAAAATAAAGAATCTTACTTTTTAAAAGGCATAATGATGGTGTGGGAGGTTGCTTTTCAACCTTCCACCTTTTGTCTCCCATGCTTCTAAAGGCTACCGTTACTTTAGATTATTTTAATGGTTAGACTTTACTTTTCTTGGGCTATATAACAGATGCATGTGGCTTGCATTTTTGCAAGAGTGAAACACTTCTTTCTTCCCTTCTTCTTCTCTCTAAAACTGTAAGTGTGGAGATGCTTCATCTCCATGCATTTTGATGCTTTACTTTGGTGTTTAGAAGACCTCTTGAGTTGTTCCCTTTAGTGTTTATTTGAGTTAAGCACTTAAAGGCTTTAGACACTCAAGAATACAAGAAGGAACTAGCATTCCAAGTGCCTTACTCTTGATGGTGGATACTTGTAGAGAAGATCATACACTTTGATCTTTTGTTATTTTCATCAACACCCCAAAATCAAGTGGGTTCAAAGGCTTCAAAGGTTATCTCTATGTAACATCCCGAAATTCAGGTACAACTATTTAGCCCTTCTTTTATTCAAAGTGTCAAGTTAAGCCCTTAAGAGGAATTGGTAGCAAATGAGTACGCTGGGCGTACTCAAGAGTACGCTGCGTGTACTCATGCGCTTATTTTGGACGCGTACTCGCCTGAGTACGCTGGGCGTACTCAGGGTTACGCTGGGCGTAATGTGTCCAGGTGCAAACCCTAATTTCTGACTTGTGCCATATATATTGGATGCTAAGGCTCATTTCTCAGCCTCCATAGCAGTGAGTAAAACCCTAAGAGAGAACTTTTCATCGTTCTTAGTGAGTGTGTGTGATTTTGGAGCTAAAAGTGCCTTGGTGTGCTAGTGAAGAAGAAGGAGAGGAGTTTGTGGAGACTAGAGCTTGAAGTGCAAGTTTGGATCTGAGATCTACAGAGGAAGGAGCTGCATTTGGAGGTATAAAGTTCAAAACTTTCCTCTTAATTTGGTTTGTTGCTTCATGGACCATTTTAGGGTTAAAAGTCCCAAAGGTGGAGACTTTATGAGTGTAATGAGCTCCATGGACCTAGATCTGTCCCATTTCAGTGGTATTTGTGTTATAGATCCATAAAGTTCCCATCTTGGTCGTGGATATGAGATCATGCTTGAGTATTGGGCTTTCTAGTGTTAGGAAATGGTATATTTTGGGTGTTAGTGACTTGTTCAGCCATGCAAAGGCTTAAAGTCATCGACTTTATGGATTAAGAGGCTTAGAAATGGTCAGATCTAAAAGTTGGACGTGAGTCTTAACTGATTAAGACCTCAAGAGCTAAGGGACTGAAACTGAGAGTTACGCGAGGCGTAATCTCAGTACGCGCAGCGTAAGGGGTCGCGCACCCCGTTTCTGTGAGGACGCCGGGTACGTCCAGCGTACGTGTTTGGTACGCGCAGCGTAACCTGGAGGGTTGACTTTGTTGACTTTTAGGGTTTGGTCAACTTTAGGGCCTTTGAGCCATGGGAGGGGTAAAATGGTCTTTTACCCTTCTGAGAGTACTAAGAGGAGGAATAGTCTAGCCTTGAGAGATGTATTGATTTAGAGTGTATATTTCATATGATTAGGCGGGGGCTAGACCAGATTTTACAGAGTTCGAGCTTTACCGAGTTACCCGAGGTGAGTCTTCTCACTATACTTTACCTTGAGTAGGTAACCAGAGTTATGTGACAGAGTATCTTGTATGTTATGTATGTTATATGTTGCACTGCTATATTTCTATGTGATTTATGTTGTGCATGTTCTGAGTTCACAGAGTTAGGACCATAGGGTCCACAGAGTTAGGACCAGAGGGTCCACAGAGCTAGGACCAGAGGGTCCACAGAGTTAGGACCAGAGGGTCCACAGAGTTAGGGCAAGAAGGCCCATAGAGTTATAGCCTCGAGTGGCTAATATGTGTTAGAGTGGTATTTTGGGGAACTCACTAAGCTTCGTGCTTACAGTGTTATGTGATATGTGTTGCAGGTTTTTCTCAGGATCACAGGACGGCACCGGCTCGATTGTACACACCAGAGAAAGAGTTATGTTTTGAGGATCCTGGAGTATTATTTAATTGAATATAGAGTTATGTTTGTAACTTAAAGAGCAAATGAGATTTTAATAGAAGGTGACATGAGAATTTATATGAGTTTAAATGAAATTTTTAGTTTGAAAAATAACGGTGTTACAAGTTGGTATCAGAGCCTTGGTTTGAGGGATTCGGATGCGCCTTCGGGTAAATCTGGACTCAAACTGAGGATTTGAGAAAAATTTTCGAAGAAATGATTTTTCTAAAGTGAATAAGAGTTTCAAAGAGAAAACGAGAAAGATCAGTGTGTACAATCAGCCAGAGCCCAAACGGTGATTTCCCAAAATACCCTTACTTTGTGTTATGAAATGTTTATGAGATATTATGTATGCTAGAGATAGGCTAGGTATTTCATATTTTAGGACTAGAGTGGCCTGATTTGTGATGCCTTAGCCTAGGATTGTGGTTATCCGAGTTGTGCTTTCGAGTATATGTTGAGTAAGAGTATCCAGCAGGAATCCCAAGTAGAGAGGGATTCGAGTAGAGGAGTAATCTAGGAGAGATGCCTAGATGATTATTGTGGAGCTTATCGAGAGAATAGTTAGAACCCGTGAGGGGTAGAGTTGCAGAGTTCAGTGATATCTATGAGAATGAGCAGATCAAGTGGAGTTATCACCTAGAGTGAGTTCTATGTATTAGTCGATGCCCGAATGCTGCTTGCTTTGTGCTTTGTGGGACCCTCGATGATGGGAGCCAGCTACTGAGTGAATATGACGATATTCAGGAGGTAGATGGCTGACATCATTAGGAGTTCTTCAGCAGCTGATGGCGGAGAAGAGTGGGAATCTAGGAAGAGCCTAGGGAGAAACCTTAGTCAGATGAGTGCGCTGGCAGGGTAGAGTATTTCGCTGAGGAGCGAGCACGTGCGACGGAATTGGTTAACGATAAGGTTGAGTAGCTACTTAGGAACTCTAGGATGGTCCGTGTGGAAAGTATGGGTAGATGTGGCAGGTAGTATGGGCCCGTACTACCGAAATCAGAGGACCCATACTCGATACAGGGAGTATTCTGAAGGTTCTAAGTAGCAGATTGAGGAGTGATGTTATGGTTCGAGTACCATACATCGGAGCAGGTTGAGGAGTGATGTTATGGTTCGATTACCATACATCGGAGCAGATTGAGGAGTGATGTTATGGTTCGAGTACCATACATCGGAGCAGATTGAGGAGTGATTTTATGGTTCGAGTACCATACATCGGAGCAGATTGAGGAGTGATGTTATGGTTCGATTACCATACATCGGAGCAGATTGAGGAGTGATGTTATGGTTCGAGTACCATACATCGGAGCAGATTGAGGAGTGATGTTATGGTTCGAGTACCATACATCGGAGCAGATTGAGGAGTGATGTCATGGTTCGAGTACCATACATCGGAGCAGATTGAGGAGTGATGTTATGGTTCGATTACCATACATCGGAGCAGATTGAGGAGTAATGTTATGGTTCGAGTACCATACATCGGAGCAGATTGAGGAGTGATGTTATGGTTCGATTACCATACATCGGAGCAGATTGAGGAGTGATGTCATGGTTCGAGTACCATGATTGATGGCAGATTGAGAGATGATGTCATGGTTCGAGTACCATGATTGATAACAGATCGAGAGGTGATGTCATGGTTCGAGTACCATGATTGGTAACAGATCGAGAGGTGATGTCATGGATCGAGTACCATGATTGGTGGCATATCGAGAGGTGATTTCGTGGTTCGAGTACCATGATTTGAGGCGGGTTGAGCAGAGAGGACATGGTTCGAGTACCATGAAATGTGGCGGTCAGTGCTTCTGGCCTTGCCGGTTATTCCGCATCAATTATCTAGACCAAGGTCGGATGTGAATGAGTATGGGCCCAGAAGGCCAGGGAGAACGAGTTTTAGTGGAGCATCCCTTGATAGGGAAAACGAGTTAGCTCTAAGGGATTTGTTAGTGATATGCCAGTGGAGTCACAAGACTAAGAGATGAGTAGGGACGGTGCATTATGGAGGGGTACGGTCTGAGCTGGAGAGCCAGCCGATAGTAGATATGTCACTTTCCGTGACCCGAGTGGTGCTATTTCCGTTTCTTATGGGAGACGTAAGGGGTGTTGAGATTTCGGTTTCTGAGTTGGGGTGAGCCCTGTGGAATCACACTGATGGTGACTTTTCAATCAGAGTATCCGGCAGCGGGTCTGTCGCAATGGAATGGTATAGCTTGAGCAGGATGACAGTCGAGACTGAAACGGCCAAGGATCAGGATACACCCTATTTGAGTATAATAGGGCAGGTGTTAGCTGCAGTGTTGGGTGATCAAGAGGGGTATATCAGGGCAGTGACTCCTATTGTTCTTGAGAGGTATAAGGAGTGGAAATGTGGTTTCTGCTCTTATGATAAGGGGCATGTTGGAACGTTGGGCAAGGAGTCAAGGATGAGGAGTATGATGGTTCATTATTTCCAGATCCAGGGTTAGTGATAACACTGGACAGTTGGGAGGTCCGGTGAGAGTATAGTGTGAGGTCCTGAATGACTAGAGGTAGTCACGATGGTAAGTTCTGAAGGTTGCATACGAGACCTTGGTATCTGGAGTTGTTTGATCCTTGTCAGAGAAATCATCAAGCGTTGCATAGCACCTTGCGGAATTAGGTGCGATGTTACTGGTGGAGACAGCATGAGGGATAGAGTGTTGGTGCACCAATTGGAGGTGGTTCGAACCCTAAGCGGGGAAGAACCGAGTATTTGAATTGAGGAATCCGCACCTGCTGCTAGAGTTACCGAGGTTCGGCCAGCGAAGGTCGAGGCACCGAAGGCTCGCGGGAGAGCTTTACAGTTGACAACGAAGGAGTTCCGCGCATCGCCCGATGTTGTGGCTGGTACTTTTTGTGGGTTCCGTACCTGTTTTGGTGATAATTGACTTGGGAGCGAGTCGATCATTTGTGTCAATAACGTTTGGTCGGCACATCAGTAGCCGACGAGAGGCGTTGAGTCGACCTCTACGAGTTTCCATAGCCGACGAGCGAGCGGAGTATGCTACGGAGGTGATTCGGGGATGTATACTCGAGATCTTCGGTGTTGAGTTCCCGATAGATCTGGTCCTGATAGCGATGGTGGACGTATGAGTTATGAGGGGCATGGATTGGTTGAGCCGATTAGGGGCTGTCATAGACTGCAAGCGACAGTTGGTGACGATACGAGACCCCAGTGGGGGAGTACTTACGGTGTACAACGAGGGTAACCGATGTGGGTCGGCGTTTTGTTCAACCGCCAGAGCGAGACAGAGTTTTCAGCAAGGCTGCAGCGGGTATGTGTCCTATGTGATGGACACACGAGAGGCCGCTGGGAGGCCAAATTCGATGGATGACGTTCCGATAGTGCGTGAGTTCCCGGATGTTTTCCCGAGGAGTTGTCGGGTGTCCTTCCGAAGGGCAAGTAGAGTTCCGCATCGAGTTGGTTCCGGGGGCAGCGCCTATCGCCAAGGCGCCTTATCGCCTTGCGCCGCCAGAGACGCAGTAGTTATCCTCGCAGCTTCAGGAGCTACTAGGGAAGGGTGTTGTGATTGTTGGATTAGTGTCTAAGCCTGTAACCATATTTGGTAAGTACTTGACCCGATTGTGCATGGTCCTTTTGGGTTGCCTTCACCAAAGCAACTTGACTGGAGAAATAATAGAGAAAGAGGTTATTATGATTTATTAATATGTTATAAGAATAACATATTAAAGGAGAAATCATATTTGTTTAATTAATATTGGTCAATAATTAATTAGGAATTAATTTTGTGATCAAGTGTAATTAATTAAACTAGAGGGGCTGAATTGTAATTATGTGATAGTTACAAAATAGGGTAATGATTATCCTTGATATGGGTTGGACGAATTCAAGGGATAAGATATCCTTGAAATAGTCCAAAGGATAAAGGATAAGGGATTTCAAGGCTTATCTTATGATTGCTTGGTGGGCAAGCAACTAGATAAGGATAAGGACTGAAACCTTAATCTCTACACCTATATAAAGACTCCTAAGGCTCATGAATTCGTCCATGCCTTTCCAAGGGGTCCTAGGGACGAAATTCTATACCTCTTCCCTCTCTCTATATCATCTCCAATTGCTTGTGGTGTTTGTGAGCCATTAGAGGTACTACACTTGTGGTACTTGCTTTCAAAGACAAGAAGATTCAAGATTTAAGTTGTTATTACAATATAACAACAAGAGGTATGTATTTCATCTTTCCTTGTGGATTTCGAAATTCCTAGAAGTCTTTTAGGGTTCTTCAAGTGTTCATAATGTTGTGTATCTAATAGTGAAAACATAGATCCAATTCTAGGGTTGCATGCACACATAGGATTGTTTGTACAAAACCCATCAGTGGTATCAGAGCCTTTGGTTAACTTGTTTTCAATTAGTATTATTCAATTGTATGAACTTAACATATTAGGGTTTATTGCCAATAAACCCTAGGAGGCTAGGATTTTCGAGATTAGGGTTTGCAAACCCCAATTTGCAAAAGTTTGAATAAGATTTTCAAACCCTTTCCTTAAACCTTTAAATTTCGAAATCTAGGGTTTGTCTTAATCCCTTGATTTTCGAAATTGGCCTCCTCCCCAAGATAAGATCCTAAATTTTAGGGATTTGGATGATCCCATATCTTGTAATTATCCTTTAATTGTTATATATGGTAATTAAAGATTTTGAATTATCCTATCCCATGATTTTTGAATTTTTTGAGGGATTAAAAGGATTAGGATAAATTAATTGTTTAATTCGTAATTATCCTTCATGATTTAGATAATCCCTTATGATTTAATAATTTAAATTAATAGTTTAATTCAAGATAATTATTAAATCAAGAGTTTTAATATTTAAAATTTTAATTTAAATAGTATTAAATTTCGAAAATTTTAAAGTGAAATTAAAACCTAATTGTTTTGAAAAGTTTCAAAACTTGCCCTCAAGTTTTGGAATTTAAATTGTTTGATTAAAAGGTTTAATTTTGAAATAGTCTAAATTCTAAAACCCTAATTTTGAAAAGTTCATATTACACCCTTATGGTTTTATTAAATTAGTTAAGTGTATAACTAAAAGAGAGTTAATAAATCCATAATGATATGGTTTATATTTAATTAAATTAAAAGTGTAATTTATAAAATTAAACCACCTAGTATTTTAAAAGTGTAAAATACACCCTTATACTATATATATAACATTGAAAGTCTAATATTATATATGTATAACTAAAATGCTAGTCTTACCGTTAGTAGGCCTCATTCACAAAGCCGATCTAAAAGGGGGGTATAAGGTTATGGCCTATAAAATGGCCGTTTAATGGGTGTCCACTCTCACCCACCGCTTCCTTGATTGGTGGAGGGTCGTTAGCCGAACGGGTAGGATAGGGCAAACCCTTTCCATTAAAAGTATAATGAAGTATAAAGTAACTAAATGTTTTTACAAAATTCCCAATCTTAGTTACTTTAGGCAAAAGTGAATTGATGCAATCCCATGAAATTACACTTTGTGCCCTTGCGAAGACGTTAGTGGAGCGCGTGTGGTTAACCGGCACACTAAAGGGTTCTAAGCAAAGGTAGCAAAGGATGACTCATTGTTTGTCATAGTTCGGTGGAGCGTGTGTGGTTAACCGGCACATCGAATAGGTGACTGTAACATTGGGGGCACCATGTAAGTTTGCATGGTTATTCACACCCTGTTTTGTGATCCTCGGCATCCCAGTCACAAATCGAAGGGCATATCGAGATTTAAACATGCCATTGAAAAGTTCAATGAATCTCAAAAGATCTAGGAATTTTCAATAGATTTAAAACTAAATTTCTTTTTCGTTTTTCAAGGTGGAAATTAGTGAATCGTCATTCACTTACCTTCAAATGTTCTGCAAGGGTTACGGCATCCCTCTCCCAAATTGTAGGGTATTGTGTTGGGTCCTAGCCTTAATATCTCATTTGGGTGATTTATTAAGGATTCAATCAATCAATCAACTTGAATTTTTCTCCCGTTTTGTAGATGTCAAAGTATGACAACTATGGTCTTCCCAAATCCCGTGGAACAAGCTTTTCACATGAAGATGATATTCCACGATTCAATCGGAGAACAAGAGATCATGCTTCACTTCCTCCACCTCCTCCTATTATTCTCCCTAACCCACAAGTTCAAAAGATTGAAAAGTTCAAACTCACTCAAGTCCTTTTGGCAAGTAAACATGAAGAAGGAAAGTCAGTGTGTGCACACGTCCTAGAGATGAAGTCACACATTGATAGGTTAAGAATGTTGGGATATGTTGTCTGTGAGGAGCTGGCTGTTGACTGGGTCCTTCAGTCACTTCCTGATTCATATAGTGAGTTCGTAAGAGAGTACTATATGATGAACCACGACGTAACCCTCATCGATCTCACCTATATGCTTATTGCTGCTGAATCAGTAATGATTTGGCGCACTGAAAAAGCAAAGTTGATTGGTGAATCTGCCTTCCAGACCTCTATGGATATAGGCAATGGCAACGAGAGGCATGCCATAATCAAAAAGTTTGATCATAAGAGAAAGGCAAAGTCAGAAGTAGTTCCGTGTGCTGTTCCAAAAGAGTCAATTTGCTTTTATTGCCAAGAGGAGGGGCATTGGAGACGAAGCTGCCCTATTTACCTAAGAGATCTAAGAGATGGGAGAGTCAAAACGTATGGCTCCACTTTAGGTAAAATCCATTAACTAACTCTTTTAAGTTCCTATTCTAGATTCTTAATACATAATGTGATAAGATTACATTTTGATGTTTTATAGGATCGAAGAAAAGAGAGGAAGCTTAAGGGAAGAAGTGAGCTGAATCTAATCGTGAAGAAATGGATTTCGATCGCATTGCTTGAAGATTAGAATTTTGAGCTACTACTTGGAGTTAGAATAGATTGCTATGAAATATGTATTAACATAGTTTTTCAATTAAATTGCATTGTAAGGACAAATTTTTCCGCAATAAAATAAATTTTGATTATATATTATTTATTTATCCTTGAAATGGCGTGTATGAAAAAATTGATGTTTGTAAGTTTCTATTATTAGCAATAATGGATTTGATTCTTAATTGTATTATTTGTGGAAAGGTCAAGAATTTACCAAATAGGGAAAGTTTCTCATCGCCCAAGTTTCAATTGGATAGAAACTTGGAATCATACAACTTGATTGCATGATGAATGAGAAATTTCATATTTGGAAATTTAGACAAATTCTTTGACAAAGTGTCAAGTGTAGGACTAGGAGATCGAGTACACAAAGTTGTGTGTTGATCAAATCCACCACAAGAGTAACAAAGATATTCGTCATGATTTACTAAGGTTAAGTAAATATGATTATACTCATAAGATTAAGTGTAATTCTGAGTTGATTGAAAGAGCTTCAATCAATAGCAGAACGAATAAGAAGAATCAAGTAAGCAGAAAGATAAAAGTTTCTCTATTCTAAGAAGAAGGGAGAGTACCTTTTATTATGTTTTATGATAGGTCTTAATGATGAAGAACCATATCTCAATTAATCCTCTAAGTGAGTCTTAGTGCAATTGTATGTCTGAGAAGAGGAATCAAGAATTGAAGAAATGGTTAAATCAAGAAGTCAATCATACTTCGTTCCAAAAACAAGTCTTAGAGTTAAGATTGTGACATTGAGTGACAAGTCTTAAGAAGGTTTATAACATTCATCAAATATGGAAAGTTGTGATGTCTTGGATAAGACAAAGACCAACTAGGACCAATTTTGTGAAGTGTTTTGTCTTGATAAAAGCTACACTAACTCTTGAATATTTGTTTGTCGAGAAATGCTTATTGACAAGAGAATCTTATATGTCAAGGAGTCAGTGGGAGTCTTAATGGTCTTGAAAGGTTTCAAGAACAAATCAAGAATAAACCTTATCATTCATCACTAGCACACGACTTGAGGTTTACAACCTATCGTGTTGACACTAATTTTATTTCTGTGCCATTCCAATCGAGTTAATTATGCATGTGAGTTCTACGAGTTCTCAATGGATTGTATAGGGGCAAGACACCTTGTTCAATGGAAAGTACATTGAAACGAAGGGGTGAGCTGCTCAATAACTTGGAAGTAATGGTGGACCCTTGATGGCAAGAAATTAAGAAGAACAAGTTCTATCCATAAGAGTTTGGATTTGTCACTAACATTATCTTGTGATTATGGTTATGACAAATTCACATGGATAAGAACGAATACATCACAAAATCTAAGTGTCATAAGGTTTCTTTCATTCATAAGAATGATTATAAGGAAACGCTTTCACTAAGAGAGATTTTGAAGATAGTATTATGTAATTTGGGTTTCTCAAATTCAACTATGATTACGGCATTCCTCTTCATAGTTCGAATTGTGGGAAATGGCAAATGGGTCTGAACATTTTAGACTTGTTGATATGAGTCCTAGAATCGTTTAGACATATACATATGAGTTGTCCAAGGAAAAAGTGTATGAGTTTGAGAAGCTTAGATAAAGTCTTATCAAAGCATCTAGTATTAGAAATATGAACTTAAGAAATTGTTTTCTAGAAGTTCAGCTAATTTCTGAATACATGTCGAAGCTAGTGCGAGCATAAGTGTTATGCTGGTAAAGAAATAATCATCATGTAAGTGGGAGCATGATTATTATGGTAAGTATTGCCAGTTAGCAATATTAATTATAGAAAACAAGAGTTATACTTTGCAAAGTTGTAAGGGTTGAAAAGTTGTTTTGCTATAATTAAGGGAGAGAATATTGTGCTTCATTTCAAATCTAAAGCTTAGATTGAGAAATTTTAATAAATTTAGTCAAAGGATACATAGTGTCTTCTTAAACTTCGATTATGATTACGGTATCCCTCTTCATAGTTCGAATTGTAAGAACGTGACACATAAAATATTATGGCAGAAGATTGATAGAGTATCGTATCTTTATGTAAGACATTATGCATCGTGTCCCATACGCTTCGGGTAAAGGATCGATTGCAATTGCTATAATATTTGACCATTCTAAAATTTTCCAAATGTCTAGCGCATTAAGAAGGGAAAAGGACAAGAATTGGTATTGACTAAGATAATTAAACAACTATCAAAGGACGACCCAAAAGTTCGCTGAGGATTGGTCGCTTGTGAGTAGTTGGAAGTATGGTATTGAATGGATCATATCGACATTATTATGAATAGATAAGATTCTATTAAGAATGAGTTATCATATGGTAAATATGGAAATGTTTCCATAATTGGAAGTTGGAAATTAAGAATTTACATGATTAGAAAATTTTATGCAAAAGGATGTTCAAAGGAATGTACTTTGAGTGAGAGACATCACATCTATAGAATTGTTCTGTAACAATTTTGATAGAGTACCTTGTGATTTCGTTGGCCGAGTCTTTGTGATTTTTGTGCCGTGACTTCACAAGAGGATCATTGCATAAAATATTAGAATTTGACATATTCTAAAGGGTGGCAAGAATTTGGTATTCTTACACTAATTATAAGGATTGAGGATTGTGAAATGAGTTGCATTTGAAAAGTTTCAATTAATCTATTTCACAAAGTATGGACCATAGGAAACCAAAGTGTGCATGCTTTGAGCATGGGACAATTGTGGTTATGATTCGAGTTATAAAGTTGATTATCTGAAACATTAAACAATGGATAATGAGTAATCGATATGGTGATAAATAAAAGGTGTTTTATTTATACTCAAAGGTTTGAGACCATATAGGATTAGTATTATTCTTGTGTTTCTCTTTGCATGTTTTGACTTCCAGAATAATTGAGTTTATTAAGAATAATCGAATTATTCAAACGGTCCGCAGTCGTTCATATGTTGGAAGTAGGTATGAATGAAGACTGTCATGAATTGGTTTGTAGATTGTCTAAAGTGTATTAGACATAGCAAAGGTTTGCTGCAACGTTCATGAGTGCTTATGAATATGATTTTGAGCATTGGATTAAACCCACACTCACTTGGATCGCTTCATGGATTTTATCATGAGCGATTGGTGAGACGATAATATCTTGTATTCTTGAAACCGAGATGTGTGAGTTGTATCTTGCGAATCGGTTACATATTGATAATATGTAAACGCACCAGTAACTTGGTGTTATAAAACTTATTGTTGTGTGTGATTTGGTGAGTGAGTGCAAGCAAACATTGAGTCGAAGTTTATCCGTTCCTTTACCCAAAGTGGGATAAAAGCGATATTTGTGGGCCCCTCGATGATTTAGTGATGACAAACGTAAATGCTCGGCCGGGCTAGGGCTAATTTGATTTGTTCAATTAGTCAGTCGTCGTAAATCGGAAATCGGGAAACAACACATAGACTGAGAGAATGATTTCAATCCATGTCTCGTGTCTATACGATATCTAGAATGGAGGAATATATGATCCCTTATCTAAAGGACAGGTTACTGATAAGATCAGAGTTCGACAGCGTCTTTGAGAGCTACGATTGCTAATCGAGTTGTAGTTACATTTGTGGTTACTAGACTTATCCAAGTGGGAGACTGTTGGATTAGTGTCTAAGCCTGTAACCATATTTGGTAAGTACTTGACCCGATTGTGCATGGTCCTTTTGGGTTGCCTTCACCAAAGCAACTTGACTGGAGAAATAATGGAGAAAGAGGTTATTATGATTTATTAATATGTTATAAGAATAACATATTAAAGGAGAAATCATATTTGTTTAATTAATATTGGTCAATAATTAATTAGGAATTAATTTTGTGATCAAGTGTAATTAATTAAACTAGAGGGGCTGAATTGTAATTATGTGATAGTTACAAAATAGGGTAATGATTATCCTTGATATGGGTTGGACGAATTCAAGGGATAAGATATCCTTGAAATAGTCCAAAGGATAAAGGATAAGGGATTTCAAGGCTTATCTTATGATTGCTTGGTGGGCAAGCAACTAGATAAGGATAAGGACTGAAACCTTAATCTCTACACCTATATAAAGACCCCTAAGGCTCATGAATTCGTCCATGCCTTTCCAAGGGGTCCTAGGGATGAAATTCTATACCTCTTCCCTCTCTCTATATCATCTCCAATTGCTTGTGGTGTTTGTGAGCCATTAGAGGTACTACACTTGTGGTACTTGCTTTCAAAGACAAGAAGATTCAAGATTTAAGTTGTTATTACAATATAACAACAAGAGGTATGTATTTCATATTTCCTTGTGGATTTCGAAATTCCTAGAAGTCTTTTAGGGTTCTTCAAGTGTTCATAATGTTGTGTATCTAATAGTGAAAACATAGATCCAATTCTAGGGTTGCATGCACACATAGGATTGTTTGTACAAAACCCATCAGTGATGTTACGGGAAGCCGTAGTACTCACTAGTCAGAGAGAGGTTGTTGTGATACTATGGGGAGCCGTAGTACTCACTAGTCAGAGAGAGGTTGTTGTGATACTATGGGGAGCCGTAGTACTCACTAGTCAGAGAGAGGTTGTTGTGATACTATGGGGAGCCGTAGTACTCACTAGTCAGAGAGAGGTTGTTGTGATACTATGGGGAGCCGTAGTACTCACTAGTCAGTAGGAGGTTGTGGTGATGTTATGGGGAGCCGTAATACGCACTAATTAGCGAGAGGTTGTTATGAGGAAGCCTTCTTGATCTGAGCATGACACAGGAGGGTTTTAGGCTTGAAAAGCCCTACGCATGAGTTTTGGGAGCCTGGTGGTCGGACCAGGGGTGAGACCGGGGTCTCCTCAATGATTGGGAATCATTACATTCTGAGTAAGTGTGGACATCCAATCCGAAGGGATTGGATAAGTAAAGTACGCATGGATTGCGGGTCCCCAACCTATGAGTTGAATGAGTCATTGGAACGAGCGATTCCAACTACGGGCGGACCAAACTCTTGAGTTGAGTTGAGTCCTGGTGATGTGTTGTACAGACCGGACCGAAGGGTCCAACGATATAGACCGGACCGAAGGATCCAACGATGAGTATCAGATGATAGAGGTCGGGGTTGAGTCGATCTCCAGTTGGGTATGAGGTTGCATTTCAGTACCGCCTACTACCCACAGACAGACGGGCAGAGCGGGCGGACGATTCGGACGCTCGAGGACATGCTTCGGGCATGTGTATTGGACTTCGGAGGAAGTTGGGACACGTATTTACCCTTGGTTGAGTTTTCCTATAACAACGGCCATCATTTGAGCATCAGTATGCCACCCTTTGAGCTGTTGTATGGGAGGAGGTGCCGGACTCCCATTTGTTGGGGTGAGGTCGGGCAGCGTGTGATGGGTAGTACAGAGATAGTACTTCAGACGACTGAGCAGATTCAGCGGGTCAGACAGAGGTTGTTGAACTACTCAGAGTCGCCAGAAGAGTTATGCGGATAGGCGACGATCCGAGCTTGAGTTCCAGGTTGGTGATTTAGTACTCCTGAAGGTATCTCCTTGGAAGGGGGTGATCCGATTCAGGAAGAGGGGTAAGTTGGGACCTCGGTATATTGGTCCTTTCAGGGTGACTGCCAGGGTGGGCAGGGTAGCGTATTGTTTGGAGCTACCTACGGAGTTGAGCCAGATTCACGATACCTTCCACGTGTCTCAGTTGAGGAAGTGTATCGCTGATGAGTCGGCAATGGTTCCGTTAGAGGACATTCAGGTGGATGCGAGCCTGAATTATGTTGAGAGACCGGTTGCGATTGTGGATCGAAGGATCAAGACTTTGAGAAACAAGGAGGTGCCATTGGTTCAAGTCCAGTGGCAACATCGGAAGGGTTCTGAAATGACCTGGGAGCCGGAGTTAGAGATGCGCGAGCAGTATCCAGACTTATTTGTTGAGTGAGACTTCGAGGGCGAAGTCTAGTTCTAGTGGGGGAGAATTGTAACATCCCGAAATTCAGGTACAACTATTTAGCCCTTCTTTTATTCAAAGTGTCAAGTTAAGCCCTTAAGAGGAATTGGTAGCAAATGAGTACGCTGGGCGTACTCAAGAGTACGCTGCGCGTACTCATGCGCTTATTTTGGACGCGTACTCGCCTGAGTACGCTGGGCGTACTCAGGGTTACGCTGGGCGTAATGTGTCCAGGTGCAAACCCTAATTTCTGACTTGTGCCATATATATTGGATGCTAAGGCTCATTTCTCAGCCTCCATAGCAGTGAGTAAAACCCTAAGAGAGAACTTTTCATCGTTCTTAGTGAGTGTGTGTGATTTTGGAGCTAAAAGTGCCTTGGTGTGCTAGTGAAGAAGAAGGAGAGGAGTTTGTGGAGACTAGAGCTTGAAGTGCAAGTTTGGATCTGAGATCTACAGAGGAAGGAGCTGCATTTGGAGGTATAAAGTTCAAAACTTTCCACTTAATTTGGTTTGTTGCTTCATGGACCATTTTAGGGTTAAAAGTCCCAAAGGTGGAGACTTTATGAGTGTAATGAGCTCCATGGACCTAGATCTGTCCCATTTCAGTGGTATTTGTGTTATAGATCCATAAAGTTCCCATCTTGGTCGTGGATATGAGATCATGCTTGAGTATTGGGCTTTCTAGTGTTAGGAAATGGTATATTTTGGGTGTTAGTGACTTGTTCAGCCATGCAAAGGCTTAAAGTCATCGACTTTATGGATTAAGAGGCTTAGAAATGGTCAGATCTAAAAGTTGGACGTGAGTCTTAACTGATTAAGACCTCAAGAGCTAAGGGACTGAAACTGAGAGTTACACGGGGCGTAATCTCAGTACGTGCAGCGTAAGGGGTCGCGCACCCCGTTTCTGTGAGGACGCCGGGTACGCCCAGCGTACGTGTTTGGTATGCGCAGCGTAACCTGGAGGGTTGACTTTGTTGACTTTTAGGGTTTGGTCAACTTTAGGGCCTTTGAGCCATGGGAGGGGTAAAATGGTCTTTTACCCTTCTGAGAGTACTAAGAGGAGGAATAGTCTAGCCTTGAGAGATGTATTGATTTAGAGTGTATATTTCATATGATTAGGCGGGGGCTAGACCAGATTTTACAGAGTTCGAGCTTTACCGAGTTACCCGAGGTGAGTCTTCTCACTATACTTTACCTTGAGTAGGTAACCAGAGTTATGTGACAGAGTATCTTGTATGTTATGTATGTTATATGTTGCACTGCTATATTTCTATGTGATTTATGTTGTGCATGTTCTGAGTTCACAGAGTTAGGACCATAGGGTCCACAGAGTTAGGACCAGAGGGTCCACAGAGCTAGGACCAGAGGGTCCACAGAGTTAGGACCAGAGGGTCCACAGAGTTAGGGCAAGAAGGCCCATAGAGTTATAGCCTCGAGTGGCTAATATGTGTTAGAGTGGTATTTTGGGGAACTCACTAAGCTTCGTGCTTACAGTGTTATGTGATATGTGTTGCAGGTTTTTCTCAGGATCACAGGACGGCACCGGCTCGATTGTACACACCAGAGAAAGAGTTATGTTTTGAGGATCCTGGAGTATTATTTAATTGAATATGGAGTTATGTTTGTAACTTAAAAGAGCAAATGAGATTTTAATAGAAGGTGACATGAGAATTTATATGAGTTTAAATGAAATTTTTAGTTTGAAAAATAACGGTGTTACACTCTAAAACATCTTATGGTTGGTTTCATTTCATTCTAACCTCTATAAATTGATCCATGATGGTTCGGTTTTGTTATGATCTAAAAATAAACTTGTTATTTTAAAGTCTTCTGTTGCCGGTTTTTATGAAAAACAAACTTTTATCTCGTATCAAAACCCAACAGATTGTAGGGGCGATGTTGGAGAGCAAAAAAGGAATGCATCCCCTGTGTATGCCTATGTGTTAAATCCAATCACTTGATTGATTTATCCCTTAATCAGAAGGTACTTATAGTCGATTTATCCCCTTTTCAATTTGTGATCTTCAGATTTATGTTTTATATTTTTTACAGAGGTATTGCTACCTCTCCTCCCCTCTCTCGATATTGTCATAATCCCAAATAAGCGTTGAATGGCTAGCAAACAAAGCGACGACACCAATTCATCTTCTGCGTAAGCAGAATCGGTAATCCACCATTTCAGCCTCTGGATCCACCACTTCCTCTGCGTTTTTCTGTTCATCTTCCAGTTGAGAGGAATTTATGTTTTCTGGGTTTTGAGGTTAAATATCGATGAACATACATTCAAAAAGATTGAATTTTGTTCAAATTTAGATGTAATTCGTTTGAGTTTTCTGCTGTACCTTTTGACTTTCATTCACTGATTGGATTTGTTTAAAGTTAGGTTTAATTTAATTAGAGGAAATGTAACAAGTTGATAGGATCAAATCTGGATTTCTTAGTTTAATTTCATTTTGTGTTCATGATCATCTTCAACCTCCATCTTCGTCAATACCCAGATTTCCAGCATCGATTTTTCTTCGAAGATTTCAATTTTTTCTGGCTTCGATTATGACTAGATCTTTTGGTTACTTTGAATTTTATATTGATTTGATTAATTTGTTTGGAGCCAGATTTAAATTTAATAGATGAGTTTGGATCTTCATGTATTCAAGGATGACATCTTACACACACACAATGTGCCCTCTCTTTATTTATTAATTATTAAAATAGATAAATATATATTAAATATAAAAAATGAAAGAAAAATGAAAAATAAATACAGGAGGGGCATTACAGTCGTTTCAGTCTACCGACGGACCAAAAACGCATCGAAACTAGGCCAAAATGACCATCAATCCAAAAAAGTCGAGGTTTGGACCAAACCTCATAAAAAATACATACCACATGACCATTTTTGCAGATTTTGTCTAGTTTTTATGTTAATCAAATGATGAAAAAGATTTATTAAATAATGTTCATCACAAAATAAAATTAAAATTAATAATATTTATAATAAATAGAAAATAAAAGATAAATTAGATCAATCGTAGAAATTTAGTAAAAAAAATTAGTATAATAATCAAAATAGTCATGATTTTTGCAAGTAGTATGAGATTTCGGCAGGTGGCTACCTGCAAAAATCTAAAATTTAAGCAAACTTTGAATTTTCATAAGTTTTTTGCAAAAATCTGAAATTTAAAAATGATTCGATTATGACATCCAAGCTTTGGCTTTCTAAATCATCGTTGTAGTCAACATGATAACGAGACCATAGATAAAAGACTAGACTAAATCAGAGTTCATATGAAAATGTTATGGATGTTGGAAGTTATAGAAAAAGTTTCCATGAATAGAGAAAATGTAAGAAATTTTTTAAGTTTGGGAAAACTGTCTTGACAACCCGAGGGGCGTACATTGGAGGTTTGAAAAAGGGACTTCACGATGTCCAGCTATCGATTGTAATATATCAGTGGAAACCCTTTGTTACAAAGGACATAATGAAAAAAAATCAGGTCATTATAGGGTTCTATGCACTTTTCTCCAAGTTTGGGAAAGTTTGAGTGGATGGATTCCATAAAGTTGTCAACTTTATGGATCCTTGAGGAGGTCCCTTTGTAGTTCCTTGTTCCAGATTTAAAGTAATATAGAGTTTTGACCCCATGCTTGAGGTTTTGACCTCATTTTCTCCATCTTTGTGAGCTAGCTTAGGAAAGACATGCATTTCTATAAAGAAACGATTTTTATGACTCATGGGGTGTAAGAAAGTCTTTTGGAAAGTATGAATGAGTAGCTTGAAGGATTAAAAGGTTAATTCATTAATTTAGTTAGATGAGGTTCCACGACGTGGAGGGTTAGCCACCACGATGTGGCGATAGGTAGTCTTCGCGACTGTTTTGTCGTGCGGTCACTACGATGTGGAAAATTCTTGGCCACAAAGTGGTGGCCAACTGATGAACTTTTGACCTTTGAATTTGACCATTAATCGTTGATTTTTTGACCAAATTGACTTTTGGCTAACTTGAGGGTTTTTGGGCTGTAGATTGAGGATTGGTCCCTATATGTTGTATAGGTGATTCATAGTACTAGTTATTGGATTCGTGTTTGCTGTATTGTTTATCTGATATATTGCAAGGTGAGTTTTCTCGTTATACTTTGTATTGCAGTATGTATCCTTGTGCGTAAGATGTTGGTATGATATAACCATCTGTTAGATTGGTAGATCTGTATGATTACATGTGTTGCTGGTTGTTGTTTATTTGTTTGCATATGTCGATATATTGCAGTTGGGTTGAGGCGGTCCTGCTTTGTGTTGTAGGCCAAGATACCTGGCAGTCCAGGTGTACTATAGACCTTGCGAGGCGGTCTAGTCATATTGTAGGCTCATGTATGCATGCATTGTATTTGTATTGTTGTGTGGGGTATTTTGGGGGAACTCACGAAGCTTTGTCTTATAGTTGTGGATTTAAATGTTTCAAGTACTTTAGAGGATCAGGGAAAGGCGAAGGCGTGATCGTACACATCATCCTTTTGATTTTTACTTGAGAGATGTTATTGATACTCTGATTTTTTTATTATGTTTTGAAACAATGATTTGGATACTTTATGGTTTTTATGGGAATGTCTTTTGAAAATGAAAACACTTTACTATGGTTTTTGGAACGTTACAGTTATAGTATGAGGTTTGACCTCTATTTTATGATAGGAGGTTTGTGATAGCTGTGTATTCTCTTGAGACCGTGAGACTGCTACTTTTAGCGTGATGTGAGTCTTCTCACTATATTACTTATGTCATGATTGTATCATCTGTGTGTTGGATATATGTATAATACTATGACATGCTAGTCTGCTTAGTTAGACAGTAAGGGCTTGCTCATGGAATTTTTGTTTAATGTTGGTTGCTTGTTTGCTCGTTGATTGGTATGTTATGTTCTTTGTTTGACTGATGACAGGATCGAGATAGGTCATGAGTCAAACAGAGTTCGGTGAGTTGATGACAAGATCGGGACATGTTGTGAGTCAAAGAGTACCCGATTAGGACGGTAGTGAGATCGGAATCGGCCGTGAGCTAAAAGGGCCTAATAATTTTATCTACAGTTATTATTGAGATATTTGTGATATTTTAGGAAACTCACTAAGCTTTGTGCTCACTGTTGTGGATTAAATGTTTTCGGATCGGACTTCTGGTAGTGGGAAGGCTCCAGCTAGAGTGTGACGCATACGCATCTCCTATTTTATGATATTAGGTTTCCGTATTTTCTTATACATTTTTCTAGATGATCATGGTGTTTTAAACCTATGGTACCTTGGATTTTATGAAATGTGATTTGGGTTGTTAAACTTATATATTGAAAATGAAAATTTTGGCATGAATTTTTAGGACGTTACAAAGTGGAAAAAAAGAGAAGAGGGAGCTATGCGACAATGGCATGTCATGGTTCCATGTCATCTTTTTATGCCATTTGAAAGGGATGGTGTATGCCATGCCACATAGACAATATCGTGCTCCACTCCATCTAGTCTAATGATAATGGGCTAATGGTAGTGGGCATATAAGCCATACAATGATTTACCAAAGAAGTCATTGTAATTTTCATGCTGTGATCCTAAATTAGAAATTGTTGCAATCTTTATTAAACAAATGGATGATGTTAGATATACCGTTATCATGTGATTTAAAATGCTCTAAAATGTTTCGTTTGTGCATGCATTAATGTTATATATTGTACCATTTTCATTTTGCCCAGAATGAGCTTGGATGCACAAACTTTATATATTTATCAATTGATTAAAGTTGTATTACATCGTTAACTCGGAGTATATATAACGTATCACATACATGTTCATTTTTGTATTTAACACGACATATAGTCATACAGAGCAAATATGTCAATGTGCTTGAAGGTTTATGAAATGGAGTCTAATTATTCACATGAGATAAACTATTAGTCGTCAAGGTTTTATATATACATATATAATACATCTTTGTTCAAACAATTTCAACATGATCTTCAGAGTCGAGGAATACACGAGTTAATACATTCTTGCATTCCAGCGAGGCTTTTAGTAGCTTTAAACCCTGCGACCAGTAGCGTATTACAAAAAATCATTAAATAGAACTAATATTTTACTACTTAAATCTACAAAACTCATAAAACTTAATTCGAGAATCACAAGAATTTGAACAAAAACATCCCATCAAACCCTAAATAGAATTTGAACAAAAACATCCAATCAAACCCTAAATTTTCATACGTTGGGGGAAATATATGAATAGACGAAATGTTTTTTTAAACTTAAAGGTGTTTTCATTTTTTTGGAAGATTTTTGTTAAAAATGATAAGATGATGAGTCCACTTTGCTTGGGTCATGGTGTGAATGATTTTATATTGGACTTAGACTATAAGGGATGGGTCCTCCACTAGCATGGATGACCCTACCTGGAACCTATTTAACATGTTAAGGCTTTTGAAACAACACCTCCTTGATATGTTATGTTAATAAATGTTGAGGAGGCAACGTAACTTAACGTCGATGGAGAAAAAAAATTAAGCAATTGAACAATCATGTTTTACTATTTAATTTCATTACTTTTTTATATCCATTTAATTAAAAAAAAATAATAATAAAGTGGTGTGGTAGCTATTTCTTAGCAAATATGGTGTGGTGTGGAGAATGACATGACATATAAGTTGGCAAAAAATGATCTGAAGGGTATGACCCATATCCACCAGCCTTATGGGCCTTAAAATGGAGTCGTTTCGCCTTTCTTTTCCGGGTAAGAACAAAAAAGATGGAAACCTTATAATAAAATAATCGAAAACATATACATATTCATACCTCTGCAATTCCAAAATGGACTTCCTTTTCTTCAAGAACACAAACATCTTTGATACACAATCTATTGAGCAAAGTTATGGTGGAAATGGTGGACATAGGTTTCACGGATAGATCATCCATAACCATATAAGTCACCACCGCTTTCACAAAACCAACTTCTCTGGCCGACACTATTGCAGCCACCTTATACGTATCTGGACCAACATAAGCCACCTCCTCCGACATGGGATACCGACAATTAGGGCACACGGTCTTTGGCTCATCGGTGACATGTCTGCAACGGTGGTTAGAGGCCGAACATCTATAAAACTTTCTTTCCATGGTGGTCGGAGGATCGATTGGTAATAAGAGGAGATCTTGTAGATGAGGAACATGGGTAGATAGTTTTGGGTTCAAAACAGTGTCTTTGGTCTTGTTTTGTAAGATATACACGTCGTTTAGGTTGTCGATGCTTTGATAAAGATCTCCTAGGCTGCCCAATAAGGTCTCATTTGCGAGAAGCTTCATGATTGCGCCGATAGGTAATGTGAGCATGTAAAAGAGGAAGTCAATGAAGTCTTTGTTTGCTTCAGCAAACACGATTTTGCGATCTTTTTTGTTGACCAAAAGCTTCAAGCTCAGTATGGAGTTTGTCATTTATAGTTGAAGGTATTTATTTGTAAAGTAAATTTGTACGCAAGTAATGTTGAACTATCGAAAATGGAATGGGAGGAAAATAAGAGGGGAATATTTTGAACCTTGGTTTTATAATGGACTAAAGGAGACAAAACAATAAAGATTCTTAACTTGACATTTTACTTTTGGCAACTTAACTCGAATTATGCAAAGTATATATGCTTCTCCTCCGGTCCCCCCCCCCCCCCCCCCCCCCCCCCCCCCCCATGTTTCCTCATTTCTTTATTTAGTATAAAGTTTTGAAAAATCTTATTTAATAAAAATTACCAATTAAGCAGGAGGATATCTAAGGATTCGAAATGTAAGGATACACATGACTTTTAGTGTACGTATCTTAATATTATTTTATTTGATTTTCAATTAAGAAAAAAAATATAGTTACATCTTTATAATTTTGTAAATATTTGCGTGATATTATATTATATATTTAAAAGTTTACGTCTTTTCCTGTCGGGTGCATAATTTATGACTAATACTAGTTGTGAGACTCATGCATTATATTGGTTAATTTAAAAAAAAAAGTTAAAAATAAATGTTAAAATATTTAAGAACTTTGAATTTATAAGAAAATAAGAAAAATAATGAATTATTATAATTTAAATGTTTTTATCTTTTAAATTTAAACAAATAATTTAAATAAAAAAAAAACTAATGAGCTTTAATTTTGAGAATTTTAAAATTAAAAGACAAGTTTATTAATGAAATTAATATCCATTTATTGCAATTATTACATTAAAGGATTATGAAGAATTTAATAAAATAGAAAAACTCATAAAATGACATGTGAAAAAAAATGAATTCAAAATAACCACAAAATGACATTTGGCAAATTGAATGAGTATTTGACAAGTGACAAAAAAAACCTTCATTTTTAGAGATGATTTAAAAGTTTACGTCTTTTCGTGTCGGGTGCATAATTTATGAATAATATTTCTCTCTAGCTTTTATAAACAATATTTCAAAAATAAAATGTTTTGCAGTGAAAGATTCGAGTCAGCATGTGGAGAAAAGATTGCATTTTGTTTTCTGTTTTTTATTCTTTGTGTTCGTTGTTATTGTGAATACAATTTAGTCAAAGATCATATGGTCATCAACATGTACGTAGTCTTTGAAATTGTAGGCGTGCATATTTGAAAATGTAGGCATGAAAGATTTAGTATTCAAACAACTAAGATCGAAATTAGCGAATCTTTAGCGTTTGATATGCAGAACTGGACTGGACTGGACGGAACAAAATCATTTGACAAGGTGTTTGGCATGGATGAAACAAAAAGTCAATGGGAGAAAAACTTGATCAATGGGATTAAAATTTGTAAATTTAGTTCCACCCAAAAGAGTTGGACAAAACAAAACAAAGGATAATGACTTAAAACGGTAATATATTTTTTGATTTGTACACATTTGGTCATTGGGTTTTTTTTCGTCCACATTTACCACTTCAATTTATTAAACTATACACATTCAGTACTTATGACTGGCTACTCCAGGTTAGCTGGTAAAAATGACTTAATAATGTAATATATTTCTCACTTTGTATATACATTTAGTCCTTAATATTTTTGTACGCATTTAGTCCTTAATATATTTTTTTGTTGCAAAATAAGTCATTTTTGTTTTTGTACTCATTAGTACTAATGAATGATTTATTTAGGTTTTTCTCACGACATCTTACATAAGACCATCATTAATGAGGTGTTTAGGGCTTTTGATTTTATGTTCATCGCAATCTCGACTACTTGGTAGATTAGGTCATGTGTTCTGAACGTCATAACTTCTTCACACGACCTCAGATTTTAACGATCTTTATATTCATGCGTTCGTATTTTAGTTTACTACAACTTTCGTTTAGATTACTCCCGTCAAAAATTAATATATTTTTACTTACAATCTTTATATTCATACGTTTTTTATGAATGCATGCATGGATGTTTTTTTATACAATCATAAGAAAAACTATATCTTTGGGTCCCTCGATGATTTGACGTCGACATATGAAGTGCTTGACCAAGTCTGCACTAAATTAATGTGTTCAATTAGCAGTCTGTTTACAGTCGTCGTAAATTAGAAATCGGGAAACAAAATCTTGGACAAAGAGATTAATTATAATCCATGTCTCGTGTCAATATTATATCTTGTAGAACGGAGGAATATTTGATCACTTATCTTAGGACACGTAACTTACTGGGTCAAAGTTCGACAGCGGGTTTTGGAAGCTACAATTTGTTGATCAATTTGGAAGTTATACTGGCAGTTATAGTTATTAGATTTATCCAAGTGGGAGACTGTTAGATTACATGTCTAAGCCCATAATTATAATTTGTATAAACTTGAATTGATAATAGCACAGTCCTTTGGGTTGCCCTCAAACCTAGCAACTGAATATGATAACTTTTAGAGAGAGAGTCTGATTTATTAATTTATTATATGGTCAATAAATTAATTAGAAATCAAATAAATGATTTGTTGATATATTATGAGAATAATATATTAATTGGAAATAGAAATATTTAATTAAGAATTAATCAGAAATTAATTGGAATTAATTTTGGGATTAATTGGTAGTGTTGGGGTTATAGTGTAATTGTTCAATAGTTGAACAAGAGGCATTCTAGAAGCTCCCATAAGCCTTGGACGGTTTTATGGAGATTCTAAAGGATCTAGAATTATCTTTGGAGGATAATTAGGAAGCCAGATAAATACCAAAAGTTAAGGTAATGTTATTTTATTGTTTTAGGACTTATCTAGGGTTTATTGGTACACTATATGAAGGCCCCTATACCTCATATTTTTGTATATGCATTCTTAGAGAAGCTAGGGCCGAAATTATCACCTCTCTCTCCTCTCTCTCCCCCCTCTCTCTCTCTCTCTCTCTCTCTCTCTGTCTTCAAGCTCCTTGGTTTCTAGGGTTTGGGTGTGAACCATTAGAGGCACGACACTTGTGGCGCTTGCTTCCAAGAGTCTTTCAAGAAGGATTCAAGGTTGTTTGTTATAGCAATCTTCAAGGTTTGTTTTATTGTCTTATGAATTAGTTTGTTCATAGGTAAGTTTTGTAGGAAGATGAATCATAGTATATTGCCTATATGTGAAAGACTTAGATCCTATTAGGATGCATGTTCCCTAATCATTTGAATTGTTTAAATGTTTTCCGCTTAATGCATTGTAGTTGTAACCCTAATAACCCATCAATAATTATTATTATTAGTAGTTGTATTATTATATCCATTGTTTATTGTAATGTATATTTATATGTGTACATAAACATACATACCATATACACATAAACATATATAAACGTATGTATGTGTATTTGCGTGTGTACGAAAAGGATTGAACTTGAAATGAGCAATGGGTTTCGGTGGTGCACATAGATGTATGTATATTTATATCATGTATAACTTGGTGAAAACAAAGTAATCGATGTGTAATAATGTTGTGAAAAAATGAAGCGAAAAAAAACCCCGACATTTAATCCTCAGAAAATGACAAATACAAAAACTTCTGTGGGTAATCTGTAGGCAAACACTTAGGGATTACCTACGGATTTTGTATTCCGTAGGTAATCTGTAGGTATTTAACCACATATTATCTACGGAATCCAAAATCTGTAGGTATTTACCTACATATTACCTACAAAAGTTTTTGTATTTTTCATTTTCCGATGGTCAAAAGTCATTTTTTTTCGCTTCATTTCTTTTAAAACATTATACATTGATTACTTTATTTTCATCAAATTATACATAATATAAACATACATACATCCATGTGCACCATTGTATACATACTCATACACAAAAAGGATTGAACTTGAAATGAATAATGAGTTTTGATGGTGCACATGGATGTATCTATGTTTCTATTATGTATAACTTGGTGAAAACAAAATAATCAATGTATAATAATGTTGTGAAAAAATGAAGTGAAAAAAAACGACATTTAACCCTCGGAAAATGAAAAATAAAAAATCTTTCATAGGTAATTCGTAGGTATTTACCTAATGATTACCTAGATAAGTTTTTGTATTTTTTATTTTCCGAGGGTCAAATGTCGTTTTTTCGCTTCATTTTTTCACAACATTATTATACATTGATTATTTTGTTTTCACCAAGTTATACATAATATAAACTTACATACATCCATGTGCACCATTGTATACGTACACATACGCAAAAAGGATTGAACTTAAAATGAGTAATGGGTTTCGATGGTGCATACATATACACACACATATACAAGTACATATACATACACATACTGTAACATCCCAAAAATTATAAGGTAAAAAATTCATTTTTAAAACACCATTTAATCATTTTTGTAACAGCCCCCTCTGGCACATATCACAATATTGTCTGTTTTTGGCTCCCGACACGAAAACTTCCCAGGGTTCACCCATCCTTGAATTACTCTTGCCCGGGCACGCTTAACTGCAAAGTTCTTATTGGATCTGATTCCCTCACGACTTTAAAACGCGTTGTGATAGGGAAGGTATTCACACCCCTTATAAAGAATGCTTAGTTCTCCTTCCCAGTCTATGTGGGATTAGGTGCAACTAACCTGCCCACCTTCACCTCCCCCCATTATAGGTTTCGACGTCCCCGTCAAACACATAGACCCGTGCCCTGGCTCTGATACCATTTGTAACCTCCCACTCTGGCACATATCACAATATTTTCCACTTTGGGCTCCCGGCGCGAAAACTTCCTAGGGGGTCACCCATCCCTGAATTGGTCTCACCCGGGCACACTTAACTGTAGAGTCCTTATGGGATTTGTTGTCCTCACAACTTTAAAATGCGTTGTGTAACATCCCGAAATTCAGGTACAACTATTTAGCCCTTCTTTTATTCAAAGTGTCAAGTTAAGCCCTTAAGAGGAATTGGTAGCAAATGAGTACGCTGGGCGTACTCAAGAGTACGCTGCGCGTACTCATGCGCTTATTTCGGACGCGGACCCGCTTAAGTACGCTGGGCGTACTCAGGGTTACGCTGGGCGTAATGTGTCCAGGTGCAAACCCTAATTTCTGACTTGTGCCCTATATATTGGATGCTAAGGCTTATTTCTCAGCCTCCATAGCAGTGAGTAAAACCCTAAGAGAGAACTTTTCATCGTTCTTAGTGAGTGTGTGTGATTTTGGAGCTAAAAGTGCCTTGGTGTGCTAGTGAAGAAGAAGGAGAGGAGTTTGTGGAGACTAGAGTTTGAAGTGCAAGTTTGGATCTGAGATCTACAGAGGAAGGAGCTGCATTTGGAGGTATAAAGTTCAAAACTTTCCTTTTTCATTTGGTTTGTTGCTTCATGGACCATTTTAGGGTTAAAAGTCCCAAAGGTGGAGACTTTATGAGTGTAATGTGCTCCATGGACCTAGATCTGTCCCATTTCAGTAGTATTTGTGTTGTAGATCCATAAAGTTCCCATCTTGGTCGTGGATATGAGATCATGCTTGAGTATTGGGCTTTCTAGTGTTAGGAAATGGTATATTTTGGGTGTTAGTGACTTGTTCAGCCATGCAAAGGCTTAAAGTCATCGACTTTATGGATTAAGAGGCTTAAAAATGGTTAGATCTAAAAGTTGGACGTGAGTCTTAACTGTTTAAGACCTCAAGAGCTAAGGGACTGAAACTGGGATTTACGCCGGGCGTAATCCCAGTACGCGCGGCGTACGGGGAGGCGTTCCCCGATTCTGAGACTGCCGGGTACGCCCAGCGTACACATCTGGTACGCGCAGCGTAACCCGGAGGGTTGACTTTTGGTTGACTTTTAGGGTTTGGTCTATAGTGGGGCCTTTGAGTTATGAGAGGGGTAAAATGGTCTTTTACCCTTCTGAGAGTACTAAGAGGAGGAATAGTCTAGCCTTGAGAGATGTATTGATTGAGAGTATTTATTTTACATGATTAGGAGGAGGCTAGACCTGATTTTACAGAGTTCGAGCTTTACCGAGTTACCTGAGGTGAGTCTTCTCACTATACTTTACCTAGAGTGGTAATTAGAGCTATGAGACAGAGTTGTTGGGTTTTATACAAACAATCCTATGTGTGCATGCAACCCTAGAGTTGGATCTATGTTTTCACTATTAGTTATACAACTTTATGAACACAAAAGAACCCTAGCATGCATCTACTATTTTCGAAATTGACATAGGAGAATAGAATACATACCTTTTGTTGTTATGTAGTAATAACAACTAGTTCCTTGAATTTCCTTAGCTCTTGAAAGCAAGTACCACAAGTGTAGTACCTCTAATGGCTCACAAACACACTAGGTGAAAGGATGAATATGGGAGAGAGGAGAGAAGGATATCTTGCCCTAAAATTCGTCCCTTTTAGGGTTTCCCAAGGCTTGGACGAATTCTAGTGCCTTAGGGTGCTATTTATACTTGAGGCTAGCCAGGGTTTCAAGGTGGAAACCCTAATCCCTTAGCTTAGGGCCTAAGCAAGTCCATGGACTCCTTTCCTTAAGCCCTTGGACGAAAACTCCTAGATCCTTCTAGGATTTTCATTCAAGCCTTAATAAAGGTGATCCAATAGCCCAAAGTCTCAACTATCAAATAATTACAAAACAGCCCCTGTACTTTTAATTAATTCCTTTAATCCCAAAATTAATTCCTGATTAATTTCTGATTAAATACTAATTAATAATATGATTCCAAATTAATATATTATTCATATAATATAATAAATAAATCATATTTATGCCCTAATCAACCTCTCTCCTCAATTGTCATCCTGTCTAGTCACCCGTGTGAAGGCAACCCAAAAGGACCATGCTCACAATCGGGTCAAGTAAATACCAAAATAGTTATGGACTTAGACACTAATCCAACAGTCTCCCACTTGGATAAGTCTAATAACTATTCTGCGTATGACTTCAGAACCTGATCAGCAATCGTAGCTTCCAAAAGCGCTGTCAACTCTGATCTTATCAGATACGCGTGTCCTTTAGATAAGGGATCATATATTCCTCCATTCTACAAGATATCGTATAGACATGAGACATGGATTGAAATCATTCTCTCAGTCTATGTGTCGTTTCCCGATTTCCGATTTATGACGACTGACTAATTGAACAAATCAAATCAGTTCTGGCCCGGCCGAGCACTTTCCTTTGTCATCACTAAATCATCGAGGGGCCCACAGATATCGCTTTTATCCCACCTTGGGTAAAAGGAATGGATAAACTTCGACTCAAATGCTTGCTTGCACCTACTAATCGAATCACACACAACAATAAGTTTTATAACACCAAGTTACTGGTACGTTTACTTATTGTCAATGTGCAACCGACCAGCAAATAACAACTCACACGTCTCGGTTTCAAGAATATACAATGTTATCGTCTCACCAATCACTCGTGATAAAACCATGAAGTGATTCAAATGAGCGTGGGTTTAATCCAATACTCTAATCTTATCAAAGCACTCATGAACTCTGCAGCAAACTTGTGCTATGTCTAAACACTTTAGACAATCTACAGACAGATTCATGACAGTCTTCCTTCATACCTACTTCCAACGTATGACCGACTGTGGATGTTTGAATAACCTAGTCATTCTGGAAGTCAAAACATGCAAAGTGAAACGCAATAATAATATTAATCCTATATGGCCCCAAAACTTTTGAGCGTAAATAAAAACACTTTTATTTAAACACCATATTGATTACTCATTATTCATTGTTTACTGTTTCAGACAATCAACTTATTACTCGAATTATAACCACAATTGTCCCATGCTCCAAGCATGCACACTTTGGTTTCCTATGGTCCATACTCTGTGAAATAGATCAATTGAAAAACTTGCCCAATGAAACTCATTTCACAATCCCCAATTTTTTTATTATTAGTATAAGAATACCAAATTCTTGCCACTTTTAGAATATGTCAGATTCTAACACTTTATGCAATGATTCTTTCGTAATGTCATAGCACAAAAGTCACCAAGACCCGGCTAATGAAATTACTAAGTTCTCTATCAGAAATTGTTACAAAACAATTTTATAGATGTGATGTCTCTCACTCAAAGTACATTCCTTTGAACATCCTTTTGCATAAAAGTTTCTAATCTACATAGAGTCTTAATATCCAACTCCCATTAATGGAAACATTTCCATATTTGCTATATGACAACTTATTCTTAATAGAATCTTATCTATTCATAATAATGTCAATATAGTCCATCCAGTACTATACTTCCAACTACTCACAAGCGACAAATCCTCAGTGAACCTCAGACCGTCCTTTGATAGTTGTTTAATTATTTTAGTCAAAACCGATTCTAGTCCTTTTTCCCTCTTAATGCCCTAGGCATTTGGAAAATTTAGAATGGTCAAATATTATAACATATGTAATCGGTCCCATACCCGAAGCGTATTAGACACGATGCATAATGTCTCATATAAAGACGTGATACTTTATCAGCCTTCTGCCATAATATTTTATGTGCCATGTTCCCGCAATTCGAACTATGAAGAGGGATGCCGTAATCATAATCGAATTTTGAGAATGCACTATGTATCCTTGACTAAATTTATTAACATTTCTCGATCTAAGCTTTAGAATTTTGAAACGAAGTATAATATTCTCTCCCTTAATTATAGCAAAACAACTTTTCAACCCTTGCAACTTTGCAAAGTGAATCTTTGTTTTCTATAATTAATATTGCTAACTTGCAATACTTACCATAATAATCATGCTCCCACTAACATGATGATTATTTTCTTACCAGCATAACACTTATGCTCCCACTAGCTTTGATATGTATTCAGAAAACAATTGGACTTCTAGAAAACAATGCTTATTGAATTCCTTAAGTTCATATTTCTAATACCTAATGCTTTGATAAGCCTTTATCTAAGCTTTTTAAGCTCATACACCTTTGCCTTAGATAGCTCACATGTGTGTCTAAACAATTCAGAATTTATGTTACTAAGTCCCAAATGTTCAGATCAATTGCCAAATCTCACAATTCGAACTATGAAAAGGGATGCCGTAATCATAATCGAATTTGAGAATACAATTTTCACAATTGCTATCTTCTTAAAATCTCTCTTAGTGAAAGCATTTCCTCACAATCATTTTCATGAAGGAGGAAAACCTTATGACACTTAGATTTTATGATGTATGTGTTCCTATCCATGTGAATTTGTCAAAACGAAAGTTTGCGACAAATCCAAAACATTATGGACTGAACTTGTTCAATCTTGATTTCTTGCCTCATGGTAACATGAATGCCCACCATGTCTTCCAAGCAACTCACCCTTTCATATCAATGTATTTTCCATTGATCGAGGTGCTTTGTCTTTATGCATTCAAATGAGAACTCATAGAACTCACACGCATAATTAACTCAATTGGAATGGCACAGAAAAAGAGTATGTCATCCACGATAGGCTTTAAACCTCAAGTCGTGTGCTAGTGATGATCAACTAGGTTTACTCTTGATTTGTTCTTGAAACTTTTCAAGACTCCCACTGACTCCTTGACATATAAGATTCTCTTGTCAAGAACCATTTCTTGACAAACAAATATTCAAGAGTTAGTGTAGCCTTTTGTCAAGTTCAACACTTCACACAATTGGTCCTGGTTGGTCTTTGTCTTATCCAAGACATCACAACTTACCAATTTCAAATGTGCAAGAATAAGAAAACTTTTCCAAATTCCACATTTGTCGAGTGTTATAAACCTACTTAAGACTTGTCACTCATGTCAGAATCTTGACTCTACGACTTGATATTGGAACGAAGTATGATTGACTTCTTGATTTAACCATTTCTACAATTCTTGATTCCTCTTCTTAGACATGCAATTGCACTAAGACTCACTTAGAGGATCAATTGAGATATGGTTCTTAATCATTAAGACTTATCATGAAACACAATAAAAGGTACTCTCCCTTCTTCTTAGAATAGAGAAACTTTTATCTTTCTGCCTACTTAATTCTTCTTATTCGTTCTGCTATTGATTTAAACTCTTTCAATCAACTCATAATTATACTTAATCTTATAAGTATAATCATATTTACTAACCTATAGTAAATCATGACGAATATCTTTATCACTCTTGTGGTGGACTTGATCAACGCACAACCTAGTGTACTCGATCTCCTGGTCCTTCTCTTGACACTTTGCCAAAGAATTAGTCTAATTTCCAAAATATGAAGTTTCTCATTCATCACGCAACCAAGTTGTATGATTCCAAGTTTCTGTCCAATTGAAACTTGGGTGATGAGAATCTTCCTTTATTTGGCAAATCCTCGACATTTCACAAATAACATAATCAAGAATCACATCCAATTCAAGATTGCTAAAATTTGAAATACATAAACATCCATTTTCACATATGCCATTGCAAGGATAAATAAATAGGACGAAATCAAAATTCATTCTATTGCGGAAAAACTTGTCCTTACAATGCAATTCAAATGAAAACTATGCTATTTCAATTTCTAAGCAATCTATTCTAACTCTAAAGTAGTAGCTCAAAAATCCGATCTTCAAGCAATGCGATCGAAATCCATTTCTTCACGATCAGATTCAGCTCACTTCTTCCCTTAAGCTTCCTCTCTTTTCTTCGATCCTACAAAACATCAAAATGTAATCTTATCACATCATGTATTGAAAATCAAAGAATAGGAACTTATAGAGTTAGTTATTGGATTTTACCTGAAGTAGAGCCATACGTCTTGACTCTCCCATCTCTTAGATCTCTCAGGTAAAAAGGGCAGCTTTGTCTCCAATGCCCCTTCTCTTGGCAGTAGAAGCAGATGGACTCTTTTGAAATGGCACAAGGAACTATCTCAGAATTTACCTTTTTCTGGATTTCCAATGTCACTATTTTCAATTTCCATTGAAGTTTGAGAGTTTGATTTGCCAGACAAATTTACTCGATTAGCATGCCAAATCATTTCTGATTCAGCAGCTATAAGCAAATAGGTCAAATCAATGAGGGTCACGTCATGGTCCATCATATAGTACTCTCTAACAAACTCACTATATGATTCAGGAAGTGACTGAAGAACCCAGTCAACAGCCAACATTTCTGAGATATCGACACCCATCATCCTTAACCTATCAATGTGTGACTTCATCTCTAAGATGTGTGCACACACAGGTTTCCCATCTTCGTGTTTACTTGCCAATAGGGCTTGAGTGAGCTTGAACTTTTCAAGCCTTTGAACTTGTGGGTTAGGGAGAATAATTGGAGGAGGTGGAGGAAGTGAAGCATGACTCTCATTTCCTTGATCGTATCGTGGAACGTCATTTTCATTTGGAAAGCTTGTTCCAAGGGATTTGGGAAGACCATAGTTGTCATACTTTGACATCTACAAAACGGGAGAAAATCCAAGTTAAGTTGATTAGAATCCTTGATGTGACACCCAAATGAAACATCAAGGCTAGGATCCAACACAATACTCTACAACCTAGAAGAGGGATGCCGTAATCTAGTTGCAGAATATTTGAAGGTAGGTAAATGACGATTTACCAATTCCCACCATGAAAAACGAAAAAGAAATTTAAGTTTTAAATGAATTGAAAACTCCTAGATCTTTTGAGATTCATTGAACCTTTCAATGGCATGTTTAAATCTCGATATGCACTTCAAATTTTGCGACTGGGATGCCGAGGATCGCAAACAAGTTTGTGAATAACCATGCGAACCAACATGGTGCACTCAATGTCTTCTTCACCTAATCAATGTGCCGGTTAGCCACACACGCTCCATTGATCTATGATAAAACATCGAACCACCCTTTGTCGCCAATGTCAATCCCAAATTAGTGTGCCGGTTAACCACACGCGCTCCACCAACGATTGACAGGGGCACAAAGTGTAATTCCATGGATTAGCATCACTTTCACATTTTATCCTAGAGTAACTAAGATTTGGGAATTTGTAAAAGCATTTAGTTACTTTGTACTTCATTATACTTATAATGGAAGGTTTCTGTCCTATCCTACCTGTTCGGCTAACGACCCTCCACTAGTCAAGAGTGCGGTGGGTAAGAGTGGATACCCATTCAATCGCCATTTTATAGGCAATTTCCTTAAACACCCCTTATAGACCAGCTTCGTGAATGAGGCCTACTAACGGTAAGACTGACTTTTACTCATATATAATATTAGACTTTTAATGTTACATATATAGTATAGGGTGTATTTTATACTTTTAAAATACTAGGTGGTTTTATTAACTTTCCAAAACCATAAGGGTGTAATTTGAACTTATTCAAAATACGAGGGTTTTAGAATTTAACATTTCAAAATTAAACTTTTAATCAACTTTTAAATTCCAAAACTTGAGGGCAAGTTTTGAAACTTTTCAAAACATAAGCAAGAACATTCTAGATCAAATTATTAATAATAATTAACCAATTAATTAGTAATTATCTTAATATGACCTAATTCAATTTCTTGCAAGATAATCTATCAAATAATTCAAATAAATCAAGTTTATCACCTAAAGAAATGATTATCTAATTAATTTGACAATTATCTTTTACTTTGGTAAGGATATCTCTTAAATTAAACAATTAATTTAACCTAATCCCTTAAATCCCCTAGAATTCGAAATTATGGGATGGGATATTCAAAATCTTTAATTACCAAATTTAAACATTTAAAGGATAATTACAAGATATGGCAATATCCAAATCCCTAAAATTTAGGATCTAATCATGGGGAAAGAGGCAATTTCGAAATTCTAGGGTTAGACAACCCTAAAATCGAAATCTTGGGGCCAAAGAAAAAAGGTTTAGGAAATCTTACCAAAAATTTCGAAATCTAGGGTTTAGAAACCCTAATTTCGAAAATCAAGCCTCCAGGGTTTATTAGCCATAAACCCTAATATGTCAAGTTCATACATTTGAATAAAGCTAATTGAAAACAAAAACCAATGTCTCTGATACCACTGTTGGGTTTTATACAAACAATCCTATGTGTGCATGCAACCCTAGAGTTGGATCTATGTTTTCACTATTAGTTATACAACTTTATGAACACAAAAGAACCCTAGCATGCATCTACTATTTTCGAAATTGACATAGGAGAATAGAATACATACCTTTTGTTGTTATGTAGTAATAACAACTAGTTCCTTGAATTTCCTTAGCTCTTGAAAGCAAGTACCACAAGTGTAGTACCTCTAATGGCTCACAAACACACTAGGTGAAAGGATGAATATGGGAGAGAGGAGAGAAGGATATCTTGCCCTAAAATTCGTCCCTTTTAGGGTTTCCCAAGGCTTGGACGAATTCTAGTGCCTTAGGGTGCTATTTATACTTGAGGCTAGCCAGGGTTTCAAGGTGGAAACCCTAATCCCTTAGCTTAGGGCCTAAGCAAGTCCATGGACTCCTTTCCTTAAGCCCTTGGACGAAAACTCCTAGATCCTTCTAGGATTTTCATTCAAGCCTTAATAAAGGTGATCCAATAGCCCAAAGTCTCAACTATCAAATAATTACAAAACAGCCCCTGTACTTTTAATTAATTCCTTTAATCCCAAAATTAATTCCTGATTAATTTCTGATTAAATACTAATTAATAATATGATTCCAAATTAATATATTATTCATATAATATAATAAATAAATCATATTTATGCCCTAATCAACCTCTCTCCTCAATTGTCATCCTGTCTAGTCACCCGTGTGAAGGCAACCCAAAAGGACCATGCTCACAATCGGGTCAAGTAAATACCAAAATAGTTATGGACTTAGACACTAATCCAACAAGAGTATGATGTATGCTTTTGCATGATGTGATTTCTATGTGTTATATGCTATGTATGTTACAGAGTTTTCAGAGTTAGGACCGGAAGGTCCACAGAGTTAGGGCCAGAGGGCCCACAGAGTTAGGGCTAGAGGGCCCACCGAGTTATGGGACTGGAGGGTCCCACAGAGACACCTTGACCAGAGGGTCATCAGAGTTATAGCCTCGAGTGGCTAATATGTGTTGTGTGTGTATTTTGGGGAACTCACTAAGCATTTATGCTTACAGTGTTGTGTTATGTGTCTCAGGTACCAGAGAGGATCGCGGGAAGGCGCCGGCTTGATCAGTACACACACGGGGAGATTTTTATTATGATCTTGGGATATGATGTTATGATTGACTATGTGATACAATGGTGTTTTTATAACGATTATGAATGGAAATGTGTTTTATAAAATGTGAAAAATTGTTTTGAGAATCTGGGTGTTACACGTTGTGACAGAGAAGGTATCCACACCCTTTTTAAGGAATGCTTAGTTCTCTTTCCCAGCCGATCTGGGATCAGGTGCAGCTAACCTGCCCGCCTTCACCCCCGATAAAAGGTTTCAACGTCCTTGTCGAACACATCGACTCGTGCCTTGTCTCTGATACCATTTGTAACATCCCCCTTTAACACGTATCAAAATATTGTCCGCTTTGGGCTCCCGACATGAAAACTTCCTATAGGTTCACCCATCCATGAATTGCTCTTGCCCGGGCACGCTTAACTACAGAGTTCTTATGGGATTTGCTGCCCTCATGGCTTTAAAATGCATTGTGATAGGGAAGGTATCCACACCCCTTATAAGGAATGCTTAGTTCTCCTTCCCAGTCGATGTGGGATCAAGGATGGGTAACCCCATGGGAAGTTTTCGTGTCAGAATCCCAAAGCGGATAATATTGTGATACGTGCCAGAAATATACACACCTTTTTAAATTTGATTAATTCTTTTAAGTATTAGTGGTCATCATCTTTTTTTAAATTTATTTCATTATATAACATTAAACTGAAATAATGCTATGAAATAAATATTCGTTTAACGGAAGCTAACATCGTTGACGAGAACAAATTTGGGTCGTTACAAATAAGGGTTGGTATGTCTCGATTCTTTCTTCCTCTTGAGTTCTTATTCCAATTACTTGTTGAATTTGTTGAAATCATGATTGAATTGCTTTCTATTTTGTATAAAAAATCAAGCTTCTTTTTACTATCAATTCTAGACTTTATGTATGAAAATTTATAGCCATATTGGGTGTGTTTTTTTGTTCAATTGTGTCTTTTAAAATCCTTCTAAAACACTCCCTCATAAGTTAGTATTGATGCTCAAGAGTTGGTTGTAAACTTGGAGTCAAATATGTTTTCTTGATGTCATATTTCTTGTTTCTTTGTATCTCAAATTCTTGTGTGTAACTTTTCTACATATAAGACTTTGTTTTAAGCCATACAAAAGGCTCTCAAAACAATCCTTAAATGTCTTTATATGTGGCTTAAGGATGGAGAAAGTCCAAACCCTAGTGATGTTTTCTTTTTATAGCATCACACTTTGAATTTCTCTTTAAAAGTTGCATATTTTGGATCATGGCTTGATGATGAAATTTCCATCTTGACTAAATGCATTGTGACTACTGTTTGAATACCATTTCTCATTTATATGGGGTCTTTGAGTGGTGAATTATTGGTAAAAGATGCCAAATTAACCCAATAAGTCAAAGCTGAGAATTTAGGAAAAATTACCAATCTGTCCCTGTTTGAACAAAATATAGAAAATTCTTCAGCAGTCGGATTAGGGATCCATGAACTCTCAAAGTTTTCATTTCTAGTGTAGTTTGTCGTTGATTTTTCCTAATACCTGATGTTTTCCCTAACTAAGGTGAAAATCGTCATTTCACTGACTGGTCAGAAATTAGCTGCATTGATATCCCATTTTGTAAAATCCATATATAATTATAGAAAAATCGTTTGTACTTGTGTGAGTACTCCTTGAAAAGCTAAAAGAATAAACTACTGTGATATTAAAAAAATATTGTATATTTTCCAGGCCTTTGTGGTGTTAAAATGGCCTTGAATAGGTGGTTGTTACGGGTCAAAATTTGGAACTTTGGTCTAAACGTTCGTGTATATGTTTAGGCATTCTACTCTCAACATTTTTGTGTCATCTCTTTGATATTTTTATAAATTACCCAATCGATGTATTAATAATATCATTCAAGCCTTTTATGTGTAAAATTGAGTGACTTTAATCCTTTACCTAAAGTCTCAAAGCATATGGTGATTTTTGGTGAATGTTGGAATTCTGCACAACTACTTTGACCCATCTTGTGAGAGCTGTAGCTGCTAATATGGGCAGAATTGGCTGATGCTCCAATCTGATGAATGTGTAGTAAATCGAGTCTAGTTTCCATAAAGTCCAGTGTCCGTTCATTTGGAGTTGTATATTTTGTTTTATGCTTAAAACACTAAACATGGGTCGGGCTTGGAATTATGAAAAATAATATAAAAGTTAGAATTAAGTTGTATTTTTGAAACATATACTTTATTTGTTAATTGCTTGTTATGTGTGGTGTTTAGGTGGGTCCTTGAGAACTTCAAGTATGTTCAAGACTTGTAATAGAAGAAGGATTTCATCAAGGCTAAATGTGAGTTCATAGTATTAACTCACTAAGGTTGCATGATTGAAACGCGCAATCCATAGATGGTGATTTGATTCACTTTAGGATGAACATGTCATTACTTGTGCTTTATGATGATATGATATTTTTGATGCTACTATATCCTTTGTGTTATTGCCATGTTATGACCTGATTGTTATGTTGCTTACACTTTGATGAAATTGATGTATATGGCATGCTAGCTTAAGTTGCTTGAAAGAACGATATATGATTGTGCCTTGATGTGTTGGTTGCAAATATAAGCATGTTTTAATACACAGTTAGATGGTATGAATCGCATGCTTTATGAATGTATAGATGATATTGCGGGGTATGCGTAGTGGGTTTGGGTAGTTCATGATCTTTGCCTAAAACCTTATTCGGGTCATTGAGGATGCCTACTAGGTTGAAAGAGTACCTATACATCAAGGCACAATCATATATCGTTCTTTCAAGCAACTTAAGCTAGCATGCCATATACATCAATTTCATCAAAGTGTAAGCAACATAACAATCAGTTCATAACGTGGCAATAGCACAAAGCATATAGTAGCATCAGAAATATCATATCATCATAAGGTTGCAAAGAGATATAGCCATAAAGGTTGTTAGTTGCCGATCTTTCTAGATGACCGTGTGACACATGGTTTATGGGCACTTCGGTGTTCGTGCGCTAGAGTGATGTTGGTTTCTCGTTCGCGGGCAACGCAAACATCACGTAGGACTCAGGAGGTGATGCAGTAGAATTGGCACCGTTTGTACCGATTCTTGAACGACACCGCATGGTGCTTATACTTTTCAAAGTCAGAGTAGGGAAAGTGGAGTCACGGGGTTGGTGTTTCAGGTGGAAGTCATGATCCACTTAGAGCATTCAGTTGGTCGTGTACATAAGTGGTGAACAAGGTGTTTCTCTTGGGTTAGGTAGCACTAAGGGACACTTTTCTATCAATCGATTGGATAGATACAATAAAAGGTTGAATAAACAACAAAAGGTTGGTTGCATATTAAAAGGTTGAATATATAACAAAAGGTTGGTTGTATATTAAAAGGTTGAATATGTAACAAGAGGTTGGTTATTAATAAAAGGTTGAATTAGTAAAGGTTGCCTGTATATGAAATGTGATTATTTACATGTTATGTGGTTGTTTATATGGTATTTGGTTGATCATATAAGTTATGTGGTAGAATTGCGGTTGAATATATATGCATGTATGCGGTTGAATATGTGATTGAATAATTACGATATATGGTTGTTTGTTATCTGTTATTTGTCTATCATTTTTATGTTTCATCATAAAATGAATGATTGAACAATTTGGGGTTTGTATGTTTTATATGCAACTTTATGAACTCACTCAGCAGGGGCTAACAATTGCATCTTTTCTTTTCTGTGCCTTATGATTGGTGCAGGCAGCTTAGGAATTTGGCATTGGTGAGAGGGGTTACTTATGGGCAGTAGATTTATATTATCGATACCACTCGTGGACATGTTTTTGATTATTTTATTTAAATTACTTTTGCTTACATTTTAACTGGTTTAAAAGTATGTTTGAATTTTGAGGTAAAGTTGTGGTTTGAAAATGTTATAAATTAAAAACTAAGTCTTCTGCTAACGTATTCTGTTAAGTTTATGGTAAAAATCATGACGTTACAATAAGGCGGGTAGGTTAGCTGCATTGTATGCCTGCACCTGATCCCACAACAGCTGGTTAGGAGAACTAAGCATTCCTTAAAAGGGGTGTGGATACCTTCTCTGTTACAACGCGTTTTAAAGCCGTGAGTGCAACATATCCCATAAGAACTCTGCAGTTAAGCGTACTCGGGCGAGAATAATTCAGGGATGGGTGACCCCCTGGGAAGTTTTTGTGTCGGGAGCCCAAAACGAACAATATTGTGATACGTGCCAAAGGGGCATGTTACAAATGGTATCATAGACAAGGCACGAGTCGATGTGTTCGACAAGGGCATCGAAACCTATTATGGGGGGTGAAGGCGGGCAGGTTAGTTGCACCTGATCCCACATCGGCTGGGAATGAGAACTAAACATTCCTTAAAAGGGTGTGGATACCTTCTATGTTTGTCCGCCTGTGAAGTTTTCGTGTCGGGAGCCCAAAGCGGACAATATTGTGATACGTGCCAGATGGGGATGTTACAAATGGTACCAAAGCGGACAATATTAGGATACGTGCCAGAGGGGGATGTTACAATTTCATTCATTCAAAAGTATATCAGAGTAAAAATAGTTATTAGAGTACAATTCCCAAAATCATGAAGTGTGGAAACATGGGTGGATGCGCTGCGACCAAGCCGGGCCCTTCCCTTCCGAACCGGTAGTACCTGAAAAACGTTTGGCTGTGCCAGGTCTATTTCACCCCGAGTCTATTTCAACTCATGTGTCGGCCCAAGACTGTACCGGGTCTATTTCACCCCCGAGTCTATTTTAACTCATGTGTCGGCCCAAGGTTGTACCTGGTCTATTTCACCCCACATACAAATAGCAAATAGGCACACAAGCATACAATACATACAACAGAAGTCATAAAGACTACAAGCACATAACATATCCTAATGTACTATATTATAGTGAGCAAACTCACCTGAATCGCAACGCCGGCTAACACTCCGTTCAAGTAGAATAAAAATTGGGGGCCATTTTTAGACATTTCAACAACCCACTTTGTAATCCGCCAAATAGTTCTTAGTTTTATGTTTTTGTTAAACATTTTTAATGTACACATTTGGCTATTTTAATGTATTTGACAATTATTCTTATAATGAATATTTTTTTTTGTGGTTGAATATGAATATAATTTTAGGTCTAATGTATTCGGTTTTTCTTGCATTTTGGGCAGAAAAAAAAAATTTAGATTTTATTACAATTATTTCAGTTTTTTTAAATTAAAATCATATTAGTGACGGATTTTCGATAGATAAACCTGTCACAACAAATTGGAAAAGTCGTCGGCAATCTGTAGTAAAATATTCCGTATGCAATCTGTAGGCAATGATTTCTAGGAAAACGGTAGGTAATAATCCTATAGGAAATCTATAGATGATAATTGTGTAGGTAATCTGTAGTAAAAAATGTTATGTAGGTAATCCGTAGGTAAATGTAGCTACATGCAACCCATAGGTAAATTATCTACGAAAATTTCCATAGGCAGTCTGTAGGAAATTCCGTAGGCAATCCAATTACCCACGAGCTATATTCCCACGGACTTGTTTCCGTATGCAATCTAGGTAAACCGTTTACCTACATATTACCTACGGAATCTGCTGTAGGTAAATGGGCAGTTTTCTAGTAGTAGCATGTACAACAAATCCAGGGACATAACTCAGATAAACATGATAGTCTAGAAGTTACGAACCAAAGTGGTGGAGTCCATAATCAAGAGTCACGGATTGTAGATTTCAATTCACAGTTTGTCATGGATTCACATATTATTGAAACACAAAAATTGGATTAAGAAACCAAAATAACGAAGAAAAGGTAGATTTGTTTGTGAAATTTTGTTGAATTACCAGGTTTTTGAGGATATCAAGATATCAATATATAAAATAATATAAAACTTTTAATTTTTTTTTTGGCAAATGTTTAAATGGTATAATATATAATTAAATATTTGACATCTTTAGTTTCGATTAATATTTAGGTAAGTTATCATATATCCAAAAAACAAACCCTACTTTCCAAGAATTTAATTAAGCTGCAAACCCACCCACTCCTATAAATTCTCATCCATACATCGATCATCAAGCTACCACAAATTCCATCAATGGCATCCGAAAACATGACTCTTAAACTTTTAGTCAACAAGGCAACCCAGAAGGTGTTATATGCAGAAGCCACAAAAGAGTTTGTGGACTTCCTTTTTCACTTGTTCTCTTTGCCTGTTGGCACCTTGATCCAGCTTGTGGGCTCCAAACAAATGACCGGTTGCTTAGGTAAACTAAAAGAAAGCCTCGAAAGCTTTAATCAAATCTACTTTCAACCTGGCGTCAATAAAGATAATATGTTCAATTCCAGTACAACGTTCAATGGGAACATGTTTCTATTGGATGATGTTTCTGCTAAAGATAAACCGGCTACATCAACAACAAAACACTACTCATGTAGTTTTCTGTATAAACCCAGTAAGACTAACACCTGTGGTTATTATACTGAGAATCCGTCTACTTTGTGTCCTAGTTGTCTGCGTGGAATGAGTTATCCTTTGACCCTCATCGAGACACCCGTGTTAAAGGAACCCGACGTGAAACTGAAGAGAGGTTTTGTGAAAGAGGTTGTGACTTATATGGTGATGGATGATTTGGTGGTTAAGCCTTTGTCCACTTTTTCAAGCATTGCTTTCATCAATAGTTGTGGAGTGAATGATATGACTCAGCTTGAGGAGAGAACATTGCATATAGGAGAAGAAGAGGTATATAATACTTTCTTTTATGAAATACAAATTATGTGTGTGAATTAGTGTGATTTTTTTTTTTGTATGATTTTTGATGGCATTTATTGTTCGACTTTGATAGGCATTGAAGCTCTTGAAGGCATCTTTATCAACCAATTCGGTGTTAACCAGTCTGTTACAGAAGATAAAAGGTGTTTATATCTCAATTTACTATATTTTTTATGCCCTAATTTATATTTTTGAATTTTGATGATTTGGTTTCGTTTATGACCTTCGTATATAAGGTTTTAGAATTATATATAATTCATGTTCAATTATATTTTCTGGTTTAATTTCATAGTGAGTATTTGATTTTGTCTTAGCATGCAATAGAAAAAAAGAAAAAGTATTTGTTTGAAAAATATAATTTCGCAAATATAAGTGATCCGGTTTTTGATTGTGTGTAACATGTAAAAGAAAATCTACTGTTAAAAAAAGTAAAATCAAAATAAAAGATTAAAGTTCCATACAATTAATTAAGTATATATGTAGTGAAATATTGCATTAATTTAGATGTGATTAATAGTTTGGTTCGGAGTTCTCTTACTTTTGTGCTATTGATCACTTGTATAAATGATGAACTACCTCCACAAAACAAATCAACTTGTATGGAACTCTAATCTTTTACTTTGATTTTGCTTTCAGTTTCCAAATTGTATCACGGAAGAAAATTAAACATAAAAATATATATATAAAAAAATGGAATTATCAGAAACAGCTAATTCGTACCCATCATCACCACCGGATAAGATAAGATCAAAACAACGAAAAAAAGAGTAAAGCCTTTTTATTATTTTTTCATGGAAGGAATGTTCTTCATTGACCTTCGATACAGTCTACAAATTATAGAATTTTGCTCTTGCCTCTTGGTAATGCATCGCAAAGTCTTCCTAATTCCTAGTCATTAGAATTCGGTAGTGTTTTTGTTAAGTATTTATAATTTTAGTTTAACGATTTCTTAGAACTAATGTTGTTTTTTTTTTTTTTTTTTTTTTTTTTTTTTTCATTTTGGTTTTGTGGCCAAAATGGCATTGGACGAATTGGCAGTGGAAGGATCAGACGAATCAAGAAAGCGGAGCAGGGAAGTAGGCGGAGGCGGAGCGGTGGAGCATGTTTGAGATATCACGAATTTTTTTTTTGGAAGAATCGGGATACTTTTGGAATTTTAAAATTGAAATAACTAATTATATTCTTACCCTTTCCTTCTTATAATGAATTATTTGATTTGATAAGGATTGATATGTTGGTTTATTTGATAATAGATTTATGGTGTTTGCATTGTGGATTAGTATATTGGTTTATTTGATAAAAGATTTATGGTGTTTGCATTGTGGATTAGTACATCAAGTTTTATATCGATATCTCTTAAAGATTGAACTTATTTCACATCTATAAATAAGAATTATTTGGTTTTGTGCATCGTATATTTATGCTTTGTGTTTTCGAATTTATAAGGGAAATTGACTTGTTAGAGTAATTATTTTTTTAGTTTGTTCATATTTGAATAATTTTTTTTTGTACACATCTAGGCAACGAACTTGCTGGAAGTGTTCATATATGACTATTATAACCGGTTGTAGCAAATTACAACCGGTCGTAATGGTCATATGCGACCACTACTTACAAGTTCGTTACCTAGATGTGTACAAAAAAATATTACCTAAATATGAACAAAACGAAAAACTAATTACCACGATAAGTCGATTTTCCTTTTCATTAGCAGTTGATTCTAATGTCTGCAATATTAATAGATTCAGTTAATTTTTCTTAAAACAATATTTATGAAAATTTATGAGTATTTAAATTGACTACGACATGTTTGTAGTTGTTTTTGGTAGCATAATTATCAAATAGCTTTATATATATGGGACAAGAGCAATGTTATCGATGCAGATAAAAAGTCACTTCTATTATTTGTATTTAAAATTCATGTAACATGGAACAAACTTCATTGAAGATGATGTTCTTCTTTATGTTATTCGTCTCCATCTCTAGTATTTTTTTTCGTCTTTATTACAATTCTCTGGTTTCTAAGTGTTGTTTGTTTTTCACTAACGAATTGAACATGCTTTGCAAGTATGCAAATTCAAGTGTTTCGGCTGACATAGTTGTCGGTGTGAGCAGTTGGTGTGACGTGGATGATAATTGTCATATTTATTGTCGAGTTGGTATGCCAGCTAACTGTTGAATGTGAAGCCACAATTGTTGAATGTGAAGCCACAATTGTTGAATGTGAAGTTGTGAAGCCACAATTGTTGAATGTGAAGCCACAATTGTTGAATGTGAAGTTTTTTCAAAGGTTGGCTGAAGACCCAGTTGTGTTTTTTGACTACTTCTGATTTTCATCTTTATATAAGAGATTCATCTGTATTTGTAAAAGCTTGTATCTAGAGTAACACAGAAAGAGTGCAGATTAGCACCAAGAAATATAAATTCCTAGTTACCGGTGGACGTAGGTCAGAAGGACCGAACCACGTTAAATCCCTCGTGTTCATCCTTGTGTTCTTGTTTTTCTTGAGCTGTGTGTGTGTTTAGAGTAGTGTGTTAAGTGTCTCGATCCTAACAAATGGTATCAGAGCCTTGGTTGAGCTCCAAAGGGTGATTTTCTGTTTTTTGGTCGAAATTTTTTTTCTCAAAAACGAATTTGGTGTAGACTGTTGGAAAGGTCTCGTTCCGCAGATTCCAAAAATATTTTTTCTGAATTTTTTCGACCACCGGAAGGCTCCTAAAATCACCAGTCAAAGTACTGTAGCTGCCGGATTCACTGTAGCAGTTCGACGGGGAAGACGACACTGTAGCACCAGACACTGTAGCAGTCCGCCGGAGAAGACGACACTGTAGCAGGAATTGTAGCACGACATCAGCGGTGACGTCAGCAGAATCTGTAGCAGGCACTGTAGCAACATTGTAGCAGATTTGAAATTTTGCAATTTGGCCCCTAAATTTCCAGAAAATTGCAAGATAGGTCATTGTTCTTTCAGAAAATGGCAGAAAGCAGTAAGCTTCAGATTGAGAAGTTTGATGGGAAAGATTTTGGTTGGTGGAAGATGCAAATTGAAGATTTGCTCGTGCAGAAAGACTTGGACGCAGTTTTAGGTGAAAAACCGGAGGCGATGACACAGGCAAACTGGGAGACTTTGGATAAGAAGGTCAAGGCATTTATTAGACCGACGTTGTCAAAGGATGTTGCCTTCAACATTTTGAAGGAGACCTCGGCAAAGGTAATCATGGAGGCATTGTCTAATATGTACGAGAAGCCGTCGGCAGCAAATAAAGTCTTCCTGATTCGGGAACTAGTCAACACGAGGATGAGGGAAGGAAGTTCAGTTACAGTACACATCAACAATTTGAACTCGATTTTATCCAGACTTGGGTCAGTGGGAATAAAATTTGAGGACGAAGTTCAAGCTTTACTACTGTTATCATCATTACCTGACAGTTGGTCCGGAACAGTTACAGCCGTTAATAGTTCCGCAGGATCGAAAGAGCTCACTTTTGAGGGAATTCAAGATTTAATTCTAGGAGAAGACGTCAGACGAAGAAATTATGGGGAATAATCAAGTGAACAATTGAATGCGGTCAGAGGTAGAAGAAATAACAGAGGTAGTGGGAGCGGGAACATGAGAAGAAGTCAGTCGAGGACTCGAAATGATGTGACTTGTTGGAACTGTAAAGAGGTTGGACATTTCAGGAATCAATGTCCAAAAGACAAGAAAGAAGTTAACGTTGCAGTAGACCATTCAGATGATGATGTTTTGATCTGTAGTGTGGAGAGCAATGTGGATTCCTGGGTTATGGATTCGGGTGCTTCATTTCACGCTACCCACATCCGTGAAGCACTGCGGAATCTGAAAGAAGGGGATTTTGGTAAGGTAAGACTGGCGAACAATGAGGTTCTTGATGTGACGAGCATAGGTGACTTAGATCTGAAGACTCCAGTTGGTCCATGGACTTTGAAGGATGTCCGGGTAATTCCAAGTCTGAAGAAACAGTTGATTTCTGTTGGGCAGTTGGATGAACAGGGACACGAGGTTAAGTTCAGGAATGGGCAGTGGAAGGTTGTCAAAGGAAATCTTGTGATAGCTCGTGGACATAAGAGGGGTTCATTATATATGGTCAGATTACCATCTGAGGGAGTAACCGTCCTAGTTCAGAAGAAAAACAAAATCCGGTTCATAGAGTCTCGTGGACAGAAGAAGGTTTGCTTTGCAGATGGAAAAACCAGAGTCACAGGTCAGATTCAGGTTGAACGTGTTTGAAACGATTCAGAAAAACCAGTCAAGGGCATTCATAGCAGTGGGAGCATGGGCTTTGTTTCAGCTAGAATACCCAGAACACAGTGGGTTAAGAGAACCAGTATTCCATCTGTAAAAGTCTCTCCAGATTATTTGTTTCACATGGAGAGTGTCGTTTGTTCTCAGGATGTTCCAGGATGGGCAGTTCATTTCAGTGGGATCCGGTGGAGACAGAGAACAGGTCAGTAGCAGACTTAGCCATGACTGATGTGTTGGAGCTAACGAAAGCTTCAACTGGCCTTCAGGTTAATTAAAGAAAAGGTCAGGGTAACTAGGAAGGAGTTAAGATCAAATTATTTAAAATACAGATGCACAGTTGAAGCATAGGTGAAGATTGTTCCGTGGCTTCAAGTGGGAGATTGTTGAATGTGAAGCCATAATTGTTGAATGTGAAGCCACAATTGTTGAATGTGAAGTTGTGAAGCCACAATTGTTGAATGTGAAGCCACAATTGTTGAATGTGAAGTTTTTTCAAAGGTTGGCTGAAGATCCAGTTGTGTTTTTTGACTACTTCTGATTTCCATCTCTGTATAAGAGATTCATCTGTATTTGTAAAAGCTTGTATCTAGAGTAACACAGAAAGAGTGCAGATTAGCACCAAGAAATATAAATTCCTAGTTACCGGTGGACGTAGGTCAGAAGGACCGAACCACGTTAAATCCCTCGTGTTCATCCTTGTGTTCTTGTTTTTCGTGAGATGTGTGTGTGTTTAGAGTAGTGTGTTAAGTGTCTCGATCCTAACACTAACAATGTAGTTTTAAAAATATTTATCATTTCGGTTAAATTTTATATCAAATCAAAATTATAAGCTAAAATAAAAAGAGTGAAATTGACTTGTCAAAGTAATTACCTTTTGTATGACCGTTATGACCGATGTTAATTTACTCAAATCCTTGACGCATTAAAAATTTGATCAAATCCTTTATAGTGTATGATATAAAATAATATAGAATATTTCTATTGGTAAATGTTAAATATTTTATATTTTAGTTTCAGTTAATATAGATAATATAGATATGTGAAATCATGATATTGAGGTAGGTTAGCATCATGCTTATCCACAAACCAAACCCTACTTTTCAAGTATCTAATAAATATACATACATCGATCATCAAGCTACCATAAACTCCATCAATGGCTTTCGAAGACATGACTATTAAGCTTTTAAATCACAAGGGAACCCAGAAGGTCTTATATGCAGGAGCCCCTAAAGAGTTTGTGGATTTGCTTTTGCACTTCTTCTCTTTGCCTCTCGGCGCCATCAACCATCTCCTGGGCACCAAACATATGGTTGGTGGCTTAGGGAAACTAAAAGAAAGCGTCGAAAGCATTAATCAGATTTACTTTCAACCTGGCATCAATAAAGATAATATCTTTAATTCCAAAACAGCGTTCAATGGGAACATGTTTCTGCTGTTGGATGATGTTTCTGCTAATGATAAACCCGCTACATCAACAACAAAAGTCTACACATGTAATTCTTTTGGAACCTGTAATGGTTACAGTAGTAATTCCTATTGTCGTAGTACAACTGAGAATCCGACTACATTGTGTCCTACTTGCAAGCGTTTGATGAATGTCCCTTGAACCTCATTAGGACACCGGTGGTAAAGGAAGGTGATCAAGGGAAACCGAAGGGAGGTTTTGTGAAAGATGTGGTGACTTATATGGTGATGGATGATTTGGTGGTGAAGCCTATGTCCACTATTTCAAGCATAACTCTCATCAATAGTTTTGCAGTGAAGGATCTGAGTCAGCTTGAGGAGAAAACATTAACTTTCGGAAAAGATGAGGTAATTAGGGTGCGTTTAGTTGCGGAAAAATGGGCCGTTTTTCGGAAAAAATTTCCAAGAAAAATGAGAATTTTGAAAACGTGTTTAGTTCGTCTATTTTTCTAAATTTTTCACGGAAAATGAAAGTTTTCCGTTTTTTAAAATTACCAAGAAGTTGGAAATTTTTGGAAAACTGATAATCATTGTTTTCCACATTTTTCTAATTCCAAAATGTTTCTAAAATATAAACACACACCCACTCCCACCCCATCCACCTCTACCTACCCCCACCTTAACACCCCACACCCACACACACATACATATCCACCCCCCCACACACCCACCCGCACACACACACCAACCCACACACACACACACATACATACCCACCCACCCACACACATACACACACACCCACCCACACAGACATACACACACACACCAACCCACAAACACACACACACATACATACCCACCCACACACACACACCCACCCACAAACACACACACACACACATACATACCCACCCACACACACACACACATACATACCCACCCACACACACACACACACACCCACCCACCCACAAACACACACACACATACATACCCACCAATGTAACGACCCAAAAATCCTTCTGTTAACAATGTTAAACTTTGTTACCCGGATAACGGTGGTTGTAAAGTTATTTCGATTCTAAGCGTATCAATTGAAATAGATTAAAAAATATATATTAATATCTAGAAGAATTAATCAATTTTTAAGAATGGAATAATTTAACTATTTAGTTTGTAGGAATATCTAGTTTAAATTTAATCAATTAAAGATATAAATAATTCTAAGGTGTTAAACGTCAAAAAGAAAACAAAAATATGAGCAAACTAATTAAAATGAAACAAAGAAAACTTTGTGAAGCATAGGCGTGCGTTTTAGAAAGTTTAGAAGCTAAAACCGTTAAAGAAAAGGATGCAGGGACTGTTAGGGAACGTTGACAAAATTCTAGGGACTAGATCTGTAACTTGTACATTAAAATCCCAACATGAATGTAAACCGACGCATCTTTCGTTCTACTTCAAATACGAGAGTAACTGGCTGATTTATTCGTTTCCTTTATTTCCGTTTCGTGCGATCGATCTACCGGTGACACACCTACTAAAATTGATGCCCTAATTGAGGGGCTGTTGCAATCGTTAAGTGGGAGAAAGTGTGACCGAGAGAAAGAAGAACTTCGGCAGTAGAGGTTCCCGACGAGGCCCGACGAAGTTACGACGAACCTAGGATTCTGGCAGAAACATCGTTAGGCAGTGCGAGAGTGGCGATTGAAGTGTTTTCTGTCATTGATCGATTCGCAGTAAGTTTTTGAGTTTGAATTAAGAGTCTTATAAATTTAGAGATGCATATATTTATGGTTTTGTCCACCTAAATATCAATATAAAAAAATATGCTAACTGAGATTCATAAATTGGTACTATCTGGTCGACACACTACATTAACTTAATAGATACGGATCTCATGTTATTGAAATAAACCTGTTAGTGAGCATTGATGCTTATTATATCAAAGAAAGTTATGGTTTAATTCTTATGGTTATCGCCTAATGAAGTCTTTAGAGATGAGGTAATAAATATAAGTGGACAAACTCATTACGGTATATGGCATGAGAATTTTATTACGGTATATGGATTCATAATAAGCACTCATAATAAAATAGCTTAAACTATATGATTAATTTGAGTAGGTTTTATAAAACAGACTACTCGTGATTAACCATGTTTATTTATCCAACATCCTTGCTTTAAGTATTGACTAAATAGAAATATTCATGGATAGATTAAATATGACGAAAATAAAACAACATACGTAAATTAGAATTTTTAGTTATTTTAATATAGCTAATATACAATTTTGATGATATGGATTTAGCTTTAGCATTCTTTTTATATCATTATATTCTATTATGGAGATTTGATGTCATAAGAATCTGTAATGTTACACCATGGTCTTTAATAAAAATGACAAATTAATCTAAGAATAACACATGATATAATATAAGCTAACAATTTCCATAACCATTGTGATGCGAAATATTATGAAAGAATATAATCTAAACTAAAGATGTTTTGTTTTAAATTTAAAATCATAAGTGTAGGCATAGCCTAAATTCGTTAATATTTTATGTTTAGGCCTTTCGACAATTCACAGAAAGGACGAGTTAAAGCGGAAGAGTAATCAAATTACTGAATATTAAGGTGAGTCGATAGACTTTTTTTTATAAACCTTGTACATAGTCGAAAACTATTTTCCGGAAACGGCTCGATTAGTCAAATTAGAACATTATTAATTGTTGATTATGCCTATATGTGCAGTATGAGATATGTCATTGTTTTGTCTTATGTGACATTTGTATGCTTAGTAAATTTGGTTGATATGCCTATCTTGGTACTTGTTACGATTAATTGCAACTATGATATGCTATATGAAATGCTTGATATTTGACTATGATCTTGTTGAGTATCTTCTGCGTATAAATGTTATGAATCTTGATTATGATAATACGAATATTGCATGCTTGTCAATCTTGATTATGATAATACGAATATTGCATGCTTGTACTTGATTTACGATCGATTATGCGGGGTTATGCATAGAGGGCAAGGGTAGAACCTAGCACTTAGCATGAAACCCTATCCGGATACATTCGAGCCTGGTTGGTTGAAAAATACCTTCTAGGAAAAGAGCTTAAGCCATTTACGAGTTGCTCGGTCTTTCTAGATGCCCGTGCGACACATGGTACGCATACACTTCAGTGTTTGCGGACTGGAGTGATGTTGGCCATTCGAACGAGGCTTGTACAAACATCACGTAGGTGTTGGGAGGTGGCGGACGAATGCCACCGCTTATACCAACACCAGAACGACACCGCGATGTACTTGTACATTGCATAGTCGGAGTAGTGAAAGTGGAGTCTTGGGGTCGGTGTGACGGGTGGGAGTCGCGAACCACCTAAAGTATTTGGCTGGCCAAGCACACAAGTAGCGAATGGGTTTTTCCCTTGGGGTTAGGTATCACTATGAGACTACCTACGCCTATACGATTATGATAGATTCCTTTGATATGATGATGTACGATTACGATATGATTATGCATGAAATATGATTGATGTTACACTAATGAATGATATGTAAATGGATGATACAAAAATTGAATGATTGAATTTTATGCGAAAGATGATTGATTATTGATTTTTTTATGTCAATTTAGTTTATATGATCATAATTTGAAAGATTGACCCGTTAGGGGATGGTATGTTTTCCCTTTGGTTGTGTACAAACTTCTATTGGCTCACGAAGCATTTGCTGACACTTGTTTCTTTGCTTTGTGCCTTTACGATTGGTACAGGTAGCTTAGGAGCTTGGCTTGGTGAGATGGGGTCACTTTTGGGTAGTTTATCATTAGAATAAAGATGCCACTTGGAAACGTTATTTAATTTTGAAACTTATGCTTTCGCTACAATTAAATACTTTTGATATCTTGGTTTTGAATTGAACGTAACGTTGTGGTTTGAAATGTTTTTGAAATAAACAATGTTTAGAGTCTTCCGTTGCATTTTCCGTTAAAAGATTTTAAAAATAAATAAAAAAATTGAGTAAAAAAAATCATGACGTTACAACCAACGCACCCATACACACACAAACACACTCACACACATACCCACCCACACCCCCACAAACACACCCATACACACACAAACCCACACCTACCCCCACCCCCACCCTCACAGACACACACACCCACACACACACAAACTCACACCTACCCCCACACGCACACACATACACACACACAAACACACACTCGCACCCCCACCCACCCAACACCACCACCACAATCACCGACCTACCATCACCATCACCACCACTAACCCATCACTAGCACCACCACCACCGCTGCCGCCGCCATCACCACCACTGACACAATTGCCGCCGCCACCACCATCGCCTGTCATCACCACCACCGCCGCCGACCCGCTACCGTCACCGCCCCCACCCGCACCCTACCACTGCTACCGTTTTCTAAAAATAAAAACCGATAGAAAAATACACATCTAAACACGTTTTCTAATTTTCTAAAACTGAAAATGAAAAATGAATAAGTTTAACTAAACGCGTTTTCTAAATTTTTCAATGAAAAATGAAAACGGAAAACGAAAATCAAAAAGGGAAAACAAAAAATGGAAAATGAAAATTGTTTTTCCGTAACTAAACGCAACCTTAGTATCTTTAATGATATACTTTCTTTAATTAATGAAATATAAATCGGAAACCCAAAGAACAGGAAAACCCACTACACATGATCGTAGTCACCCTCAACTCCACGCTTTCAAATGAATTTGGGTTTTTTTAACTCCAGTTTTCATCTTCATTTTCATGGCATAAGGTAAGAGAGCCATGAGATGTCGATTTGATTTACATTACATAACGGAAGCAGAATATGTCGATTCCATTCACTAGTTTATTCAATCTTCATTTCCGAATGGAGAGCATGTAAGGTCGCAATTAAAACGATCAACCTTGCGTTTTTGGGAAAACTAACAACCTGAGTGTTTTTTCTTTCAAAAACCAATCATACACCAAAAAAATAATGCCATCCCCTTCGATATACAACTCTCTCCTTCATTCACAATTCTTCATGGCGAGGAAGCGACTGTTGTGAGCAGATTATTATCCTTTATCTTATTAAATACTACAACACAAAAAGATCCGACTGGGTGTGGAGGAAAACCAAAGGTTGAAAAGTGGAAGGAGATTGGAGCAAAGACTAAAACAGAGACGTCACTCAATTTCTCTGGCATTCCCTCGGGTTTGAAGACGAAAATGCATTTTCTTGTGAAGATGGAAGGTCTCCAAAATGCTTGTGTTTTTACCCCCATGTTAACGAAAGCATCTACTCTAAATGATGAAGTGGGATTGCTGCACGGATTGCTACTCCAGTAAGAGATCTTAACTAATTTGGCCAAAGCAGAAACCTTCGTCTCATTTCTACACCGTCTTTCGCCATGAACCACCAACGTCCAAGAAGAAGGTGATTTTGATGTGGAAATTCATAGGTTTTAAATTTTCACATTGTTTCAAGCCTGTGTGGAATTCATGCTTTTGACTAGAGCTTTCCTGGAATGGTGACGATATAATACACTAGTAAATAATTTTCTAATACACTAGCCTCTTAGTACAAAACTCTTGATAATATAAAGTGGAAACCCAAAGAACGGAAAACCCAACTATGGTCGACACTTATTAGATTTAAACGTTTCGTGTATATATAAGCACTACTAGAAAAATTGGTTTTAGCTACCAAAAATTACCTACAAATATATTTTGTAGGTAATTTCCATCAAATTTCCAACAAAAATACAACAAAATAGATATCCACCAAAATTCCTACAAAATACCTACCGAAATAGAAACTAGGAGAAATCCGTTGGAAAAGCGTTGGTAATTTCGAACAGAATTCTTACGGAATATTAATTAATATTTAAAAATACAAATTTGTAGGAATTTCCTAGGAAACTCAAAGCGGAAAAAGTAAAAATGTTTCCCTCCTTTTCTTTTTGCCTTCCCCCTTTAGGTTGCATAACTTTTTTTTTTTTTTTTTTTTTTTTTTTTTTTTTTTTTTTTTTGCCTTTCCCCCATTTTTATTATTATTATTAGTTATTACTACTATTATTTTATATTATTATTATCATTATTAAAAAAATTATTATTTCATATTATTATTAAAAAATATAATAATAATTATTAATATAAATATAATAATACTTATTATTATTACTTTTATTTTGATTATTATTGTTATTGTTTTCTTATTATATTAATTTTAAATGATTTCTTTTATTATTATATTTATTATAATTATACTTTTTGTTATTAATATTAGGTTTATTATAATTATATTATATTTATTATTATTATTATTATTATTATTATTATTATTATGATTGTATATATATATATATATATATATATATATATATATATATATATATATATATATATATATATATATATAGGGGTAAGTGTATATGTAACATTCCAAATTTCGAGTTCAAAAATGTCATCGCTAGTCTTATCCATTCCTTACGATTTGTCGCCTTTTCCTCCCACATCATCATTTAACAAAAAATATGTCGCTGCCTTCCATTTCTCTCATTCCAGCATCACATCCCCCTGCTTTAAACCCGTCTCTCAATTTGGTTTGTAAGGTATGAACCCTAACTCTTGTGTTGGAATGTTTTCATAACCTTTTTGTTAGATTTTAGTCTTTAGGGTATGAAATACTGATGAAACTAACGATTCTGAAAAATTGGATTCGTTTACATCTCTTATGCAGGTTCTTATCTTTTGTATGCTTGTATATAACTTTTTTTTGTACAGAAAGATGATTCTTTTGCAAGTAATAATTGTTATTCTCTAGATTTTCATAGAACTAATGGACAATCAGGAGTGTGCGTTTTATAAACCAATAATCATGCTTAATGTTATTAAAGAAGGTATTCACATCAAAACTATAAATTTCATTTACTTTAATTCTTAGAAACAAGTAAGACCCTCAAAATGATCTGGTACAACTTCATATTCATAGATGAAAACAGACAAGAATACATTGCATGAAGCACCATTAGTGAATATGTGGTTAATACTCATCTTTGTTATTATATGTTTTAGTTCAATAAGATAGCTAACTTGTTTTATTTCAAACACTTTTCAGACTCAAGGCCTACAATCCGATGCAGCTAAACTTTTTGTGTATCCACAGAAGCAAGAAAGACAAGTTTTTATTTGGATTTTATTTTTGTCCATTAATGGGCTAGTTAACTGTAATGAAATTTGTATTTTTATAGGTTAATGCATTTAATTTATATTATTATAGGTTTAATGTATTGAGTTTTTTTATTTATTATTATGGGCAGAAAAAAATGGATTTATTATAATTTCTTCTATTTTTGTTTTTTTTTATTTAAATTGAACATTCCGTTGGAAATTGGTTGGAAATTTGTTCTGTTGGTATTTTGTAGGAAACAGTTTAAAATAGTTTGTTAGTACATTTTGTTGGAAAAGTGTTGGAAGTTTCCTACGGAATAATCCGTTGGAAATTTATTAGAAAATTTGTTGGAAGTTTGTAGGAACCATGGTTGTCAAAATCGCGATCCTGATCGTAGGATCGTACGATCCTACGATCCTAAGTATGAAAAACGATCCGGATCGCAATAAGATCGTATTTGGGGTAGGATCGCAGGTAGGATCGTAAGATCATAGGTAGGATGGTAGGATCGAGATCCGATCCGATCCTACCTTTCCTTGATTTTTTTTTTCTTTTTTTTTTTTGCAAATGAAATTTTTTACTACTTTATGTCTTTTACCCTTTACCAACTTACCATTTATCGCTTTTTATTGTGACTTATGACTAATATTTTGAAGTTTTTATAACTTTTGAACGAAAAATTAAATGTTTGAAATATTTTTCATGATTAAATATTATAAATTAAAATTATATTTTATTTTGTGGGATCTTAGGATCTGGATCCCGATCTTGCAAACCTAAAAACGATCCTAGGTAGGATCCTGATCTTGACAACCTTGGTAGGAACCATGTTTCCTACGGCCCTTTTTCCAACAAACTAATTGTGTTGGTACTTTGTTGGTAAGTGTTGTTTCCTACAAGCTTGTTAGTAGCCACTCAATTTTCTAGTAGTGAATGAGAGAATAAGGAGAATAAAAGGGAAGAAGGAATGCATATATAAGAAATTAAGATATTCTAATGGCTATAATTTATAGCCTAATTGTAGCACCCATGAAAATTAGACCAAAATTTTCATTTTTCAAAACATTCAAATAGTTATTGTTAATACAAATTTGTTTCCCAAATAGTCTTTATTAGAGTTTTCCCCAGGAATGCATCACAAAATATGAGGAGCGGTACGATCATGCCTTCGCCTTGCCTCGATCCCCGGATGTACCTGAAACAATAAATTGAAACTGTAAGCCCGAAAGCTTAGTGTGCTCCCCCAAAATACCCATACACGCAGATATACGAATTTTCACAACACAGTATACAATGGGTCCAGTCAACCATCAAGTTGGAATACCCCAGGCCCTCAACCAATAGGTTGGAATGCCACATACTATGAGTCCAATCATCCTCGGGATGGAATACTCACGGCCCACAACCAACAGGTTGGAATGCCCAGGTCTGTCGGCTTTCGCACAAAGCAGATAAGCCTCAACCGCTAATCAACAAGTGCACATATAACAGATAATCACATAACAGCATATAGACAATACCTGACCTAACGGGTCATACCACATAGCACATAACACCATCCTATCTATCAGGATGCCTATCTAACAGTTCATATCACACATCGTATAACATTATCGTACCCTCTAGGATACCGATCCAACAGACAATGTTAGCCTAACATAACCAGATAGCAATCCAAAAGGGTCGGCCTTGGTGCCTTAGACCCTTGAGTATAGTGAGGAACTCACCTTGTAATGTCGACTCACAGAAATAAGCTCCAACTCTCGGATCACTGTCATGAACTCCACCACTTATATTTATCACGAACTGCACACGTAAGTTTCTGATCCTTCCAGAACTGTCCTCAAAGTCAACGGGTCAATCCATGGTCAATGGTCAAATTCAACAGTCAAGGTCAACAGTCCATGTTGACCTAACTCGCCGAGTTCCCTCGGCTACTCGCCGAGTTTCCTTGGCTTCCTGTCCACTCGCCTAGTCATCGGGTGACTCGTCGAGTTTCCCTCGTTTTTCGTTTGAACTCTAAAGCCACTTGTCGGGTTTCCTAAACGAAACTCGACGGGTACACACGTATGCATAACTTGGGGGAAATTCATCCGACTCGCCGAGTTGTTCATCAACTCGCCGAGTTTCATGACGATCTTCATCAGACTCGCCGAGTTGTTCATCCAACTCGTCGAGTTCACAGCTTTCTTCATCAGACTCGTCGCGTCATCCTTGTGACTCGCCGAGTCCGTTCGGTCCTTTTTCCATACAGACTTATTCTGAGCCATGTAGTGGCTCCAAATCATAGATCTAGGCTTCTATGGCATACTTATCATGTAAAGTCGCAAACTTTACGTACATGCATTGCTTTAAAGGCTCTAAATGCCAAATCTAAGCTCTTAATGGGGCTTCATGCCCAAGAGGGACCTCATACATGACCAATTCTGCGACTTTATGTTGCTAGAGCTTAGAGAGGTTTCAGATCTGAAGTTACAACTTCAGATCCAACCTATTGTTCAACTTATCAACCCTTAAGGTTCATAGAAAACCCTAGAACTTCATTAAAAGAAAAACCCACAGAAGAGATGGTGATTTAGGGTACCTTTGAAAGATGACAGCTGAGAATAGTGCTGATTCCACACCTTACTTGCTCCAACCTCCTCTTCCTTCAAGCCTTCTCCTTCCAAAAATCTTCAAATCAAGCTTCACACACTCACAAAAGCATACACACTCGAATCAGAATTCTCAGGGACTCTCTAGGACTGTAAAGAGGCCCGAGGGAGGCTAAGGCTCCTTTAAATAGAGACACAAACCCCGGGAATTAGGGTTTCACTTGCCAGCTCCTACTCGCCGAGTCCCACTAGTGGACTCGCCGAGTCGGTCACTTAATTCGCGATCCAATCCCGCTGCTACTCGACGAGTAGGGCAACCAACTCGTCGAGTAGGGCCAAAACCATGAAACTTTATTTGAACAATACCTGAGAATCGGGGCGTTACACTAATAAAACTCAAAAAACTCATAATAACATGAAAACTTCTTAATTAATGGTGTTTATCAAGCAAACACCTTAATAATGAAGAAAATTCAGCTTGCCCAGCAGTAAATGCTAACGCTTTTCAAAAAAAGACTGTGTTAGGTTCATCAAAATCATATAACGCAAAATAGGGCTTAAAAGCAATATCAAACAGGTTTTAGTAGTGTCTACTTTGTTGTTTATATCTCTCTTTTGATAGGCATTTGTTTGTTTAAATTTTGACAGGCATTAACGCTCTTGAGGGCATCTTTATCAACCAATGAAGTGCTAACCACTCTATATCATAAAACAAACGATGCTTAGATCAATGTTCTTGCTATGTTTTTGAGGGCTTTGGCTTTAATTTTATGACTGTTTTCATGAATTGATGTCGTCTATGACCTTCTTATTTAAGGTTTTAACGGTTAGATATTCTGGTTTAATTTCCTAATGAGTGTGACTATATTTTTTGTTTATGAATTATGACTTTACTTGATTTTGTCCCATCTAATATTGTGTAAATTTAATAAGTATGCAGTAGAAAAGGAAAAAGGTACATGTTTATATCATTTCATTATCATTATCATTATATTATTATATCATTATCATTATCATTTCATTATCTTTATCTTTATATACTTATAAAGGAAACATTTTTCCTTTCACCGCATTCATTTGAAACTCCGATGCATTTTTCATTTCACCACATTTATTTGAAACTCCCATGACTTTTCAATTTCTTTCTAATAATGATTATAAGATGGTTAATAAGTTGAAATAAATATCAAATCTAAAGTGTAATCGTATATAAACTAAATTTCAATATTAAAAGAATATCTTTACTTCTACTTATAAAATTAAGTTTTTTTACCTTTTTATATATTATACTTAACTTTTAATATATTATATCTATATCGATATATACTTATAAAAGAAACATTTTTCCTTTCACCACATTCATTTGAAACTCTAATGACTTTTTAATTTCTTTACAATAATATTATAAATAAGTTAAGTAATGTTATATAATCAAGAAATGGTGTTTTATTATAATGTCTTCATCCCACATCGATGGTGAGAGTAAACAAGAGAATGTTTCCTCTTCTATAAATAGGAAAGGTTGTGAAATGTTTCAAAGGGACCAAACCGTGAGAACTTCTTTATGCCTACCTTTGTAGGATTTTAAGGGTATTCTTTGGTGAGATTGTTTTTATTGGTAAGTGTCCAGTTAAGTTTTAGAATTCCAAAAATGGTTTTGAACCAAATTTTTTTAGGTTCAGACCGTGTTTCAGTAGAAAAAAGTTATGTAGTTTGGTATATTGAGTTGCATCGGTCTGAGTTTGATCAATTTGCACCGATAAAGGTAGCATTTTTCTTTCACCACATACATTTGAATCTCTCATGATTATTCGAATTGTTTCAAATAATATTATTTTTATTATTTAATATTTTATTTAACAAAATGAAATTATTGGAAAATAAAGAAAAGAGTTTAATTAAATGTCTTCATCCCACATCGATGATAAGAGTAAACAAGAGAATGTCTCATCCTCTATAAATAGGAAATGTTGTGAAATATTTCTAAGGGACTAAACCATGAGATCTTCCTTGCATCTATCTTTGTAGGACGTAGAGGGTATTCTTTGGTGAGATTGTTTTTGTTGACAAGTGACAAATTAAGTTTCAAAAGTTCGAAAATGATTTTGGATTGGAATTTTTAGATTTGGATTGAGTTTAATTAGTATCCGAGTATCTTTTGGTCGAGTTAGGCAAACTCGCTTCCATTGGAGGCCGAGTTTAAGTAACATGCCAAGTATTTGGTTGTGTTAGCCAAGTTTTACAACCCTGTATGTAATACAATTTTAAGTTCTAACCTTATAAAAGACGTCGCTATTATCATATGTTCTACATAATTATAGTAATATTTATGATACAAAAAAGTAATTTACTATTTAAGATAAAAAGATGTCTCTATTATCATATGTTGTACTTAATGATAATATTTAAGATAGATAAAAATATGTCTCTATTATCGTATGTTCTACATAATGATAATATTTAATATAAACGTTTTAATTTAATATGAAACTATTATTTAATAGATCACAATAATGATTTATTTATTTTTAAAAATTTATAATTTTTTTTTTCTATTTTAACCATATAGCATTGTATATGCACAACAACTTTAAGTTCCAACCTTACCTCTTATGATATAGATCAACATAATGATAATATTAAAAATCATTTTTTTATATTTTTTATGAAATTATTATTTAATTGTTAATAACAATGATTTAGTTATTTTTAATATAAAATATTTGTTTTCTATTCTGCGCAACGCGCGGGCATTCGCCTAGTATACTTATAAAGAAAGCATTTTTTTCCTTTCACCACATTCATTTGAAACTCCCATTTATTTTTCCTTTCACCACATTCATTTGAAACTCCCATGACTTTTCAATTTCTTTCTAATAATGATTAAAAGTTGGTTAATAAGGTTAAATAAATATCATACCTAAAGTGTAATCATATATAAACTAAATCTCAATATTAAAAAATATTTTTTTCTACTTATAAAGTTATTTTTTTAACTTTTAACATATTATACTTAATTTATTAATTAAATATGTTATTGTATGTAAACTATTATCAGTTTAAAGCTACAAATTTTGAACAGTTTTGACAAAATACATAAATTGATAATTTAAATATAACATTATATGGTCAACTTCAATATAAATTTCAGTTCCACTTAAAAAACCCAAATAATATTTTGTGAATAGTTAAAAGTGATAAATTGTAGTGGTAAATGCAAAAACTAAATTGTAATGTCAATTTAACTAAAAAATATTTCCTAAATATATTTTTATAATCGTTAAAAGTTTTCTAATAAGTAGCTTAAAACAACTTACAATAACAATAGTTAAAAATAACTCTATATATATGATTATATTGTTACCTTTAAAAAAAATTGTTTGATATTTTAAATAATTACAATGATTGATATTAAAAAGTTAAGAAAATAAATTTCAAAAAATTAACTAACAATAACAACAACTATAAATAACATTAAGCCATATACTATATTTAATTTTATTCATGAGTAACCCGCAGGTAGAGGTCATTCGAAAGATTTAAATTATGTAGTTTTAATAGATGTATATATTATCATATAATTCAAAATAATCAATATATTATATCAACTTAGTATACGAATTACTATATCAAATTTAATAACAACATTATTATATTAAAAAAAAAACATATATTTATAAAGATTTCGACAATATAGATGTTTCTGCGCAACACGCGGATATTCACCTGCTATACTTATAAAAGAATCATTTTTCTTTTCACCACATTCATTTAAAACTTCTATTCGTTTTTCCTTTCACCACAATCATTTGAAACTCCCATGACTTTTCAATTGCTTTCTAATAATGATTATAAGTTGGTTAATAAGGTTAAATAAATATCAAACCTAAAGTGTAATCATATATAAACTAAATTTCAATATTAAAAGAATAGATTTTCTTCTACTTATAAAGTTATGTTTTTAACTTTTAACATATTATACTTAATTTATTAGGTCTAAAATATTGTTGTATGTAAACCATTATCATTTTAAAACTACAACTTTTGAAAATTTTGTATAAAATACTTAAATTGTTAATTTTAATATAACATTACAGGATCAACTAAAATATAAATTTTAGTTCAACTTAAACAACCCAAAGTATATTTTGTAAATAGTTAAAAATAATATATTGTAATGTCTTTCTAATAATGATTATAAGTTGGTTAATAAGGTTAAATAAGTATGAAAGCTAAAGTGTAATCATAAATAAACTAAATTTCAATATTAAAATAATACTTTTACTTCTACTTATAAAGTTATGTTTTTAACTTTTAACATATTATACTTAATTTATTAGATTTAATATGTTGTTTTATATAAATCATTGTCAGTTTAAAGCTAAAACTTTTGAACAATTTGGACAAAATATTTAAATTGTTAATTTAGATATAACATTATAGGGTTAACTTGAATATAAATTTCAGTTCCACTAAAAAAACCCTAAGAATATTTTGTTAATAGTTAAAAGTGATAAATTGTAGTGCTAAATGCAAAAACTAAATTGTAATATCAATTTAACTAAAATATTTCATAAAGATATTTTTATAAACGTTAAAAGTTTTCAAATAGGTAGCTTAAAATAACTTACAATAACAATAGTTAAAAATAACTATATATAAATGATTATATTGTTACCCTTAAAATAAAGAAAAAAAATGGTTTGATGTTTTAAATAATTACAATGATAGAAATTAAAAGTTAAGCAAATAAATTTTAAAAAATTAATTAACAATAACAAAAACTATAAATGTAAACCATATATCATATTTAATTTTATTCATGAGTAACCCGCGAGTAGAGGTTATTCAAAAGATAGAGGTTATACAGTTTTAATAGATGTATATATTATCATATAATTCAAAATAATCAATATATTATATCAATTTAGTATACAAATTATTATATCAAATTTAACAACAACATTATTGTTATATTTAAAAAACATATATTTGTAAAGATTTCAGTTATATACATGTTTCTGCGCAACGCGCGGAAATTCGCCTAGTATATATAAGTATTGCTAAAAAAGCCCCTCCGGAGCCTAGGAGTTGCAATTTTAAAATCTCACACCAAGGTCCAAAGTTGAAATTTTGGCATGTCCAAAAATATTCCTGGTGTTCTATGTCTTCCATGAAGGCTTTGAGGTAGATTAATTAACATGAGCCACACTTTGAGGTTTATCTTTTTATATAAGTATTGCAAAAAATATAATTTTGCATATATAACACACTTTTGATTTTGCATAAAGGTAAATAAAACAGATGGTTAAAATTATATACCAACGAAAAACAAAGCAAACGACCAAACATCCATACAAGTTATGTTGTGAAATATAGCATTTACATGTAAACCATAATTTGGTTTGTAGTTTTCCTACCTACAAATTAATTAGACGAACGGGTGTGGGCAACACATTAGTCGCGTTATCTTACGTGGCATACGCCCTTAACGCCGCCATCACGGGGAACACCGCCCCAGGCTTGCCTTAAGGCGCGTTACGTCATTCGATGTTACCACGATAACGAGCCATAACGTGTACATTTTTGACCGTTTCAATTTTTTTCCATTGAAAAACGGTAATAATACCGTTGTTGTATACGGTGGAATTGTAAAAAAAAAATTTACTTCTACAATTTACTTATATATATATATATATATATATATATATATATATATATATATATATATATATATATATATATATATATATATAACCTCTCTATCTCTATTTATCGATATCTATATCTATTTCATTCAAAACAAAATACCTACTATGGATCAAAACCCGAATACCCCTCCTCCGAAGACAAACACATCCACTCCATTGGGTTTTGCGGGATACGAGGGATACATGAACCTTCTAAACTCCCAAAACTCACCACAAATTCCATATTCCAGAAAATTTTTCAATACCGCCTCACCCCCAATACAATTCCCTACCTCACCATTTATGCAACAAAATGCAAACATACAACAAAACCTTTTTCACACATTCGGTTTCATGCGCCAAACCGTCACACAACCCATACCCACGCATGAACCCGTTATCGAGACGCAAGTTGGCTGTAGTCAGAGAGCATCGGGAAAAAATGGAGACCAAAAAAGAAAGGGAAAGAGGTTGTTGTCGGGACGGATGAAATAGAAGCACCTCCAATATGGTGGACACCGGAGGAAGAGCATGCGTTGGTGGTGGCTTGGTGCGGTACTTCAAAACAACCAACCATGGGGAACGATATGAAGAGAGTTGCTTTTTGGGATGCCGTAATCGTCAAATTCCGCACGATTTTGAACAAGGGTGACACATATCGCAATAATGATATGCTTAGTGGAAAATGGACTCAAATTAGCCTGAAGTGCACCAAATTCAATTCCATATACAATAAACATTCTTCGCAACGTCAAAGTGGTGCCAATGATTTTGATGTGTTTAGAGCCGCGAGGGAGGAATATCACTTGAAAATCGGGCACGTATTTGAGTATGAAAAAGTATGGGAGATAGTGAGGAAAGATCCAAAATGGATGAAAACGCAAACATCATCGGAACAACAATCGAAGAGGTCTCGTGGTTCGGGTTCGGTTGACGTTTCCGATGGACACACGAACATCGACCTCAACGCGGACACCGATGAGATCCCGAACGAGTTTGATGACATCGAGGAAATCTCTCCACCACGGCGACTGGTGGTGCGCGACAAAGCGAAGCGAGCTCAACGACATGCGGAGGAGAATGAAATTCGGCTTCGAGACAACGAGGACATGAAAAAAATTCGACGCGCACACGGAAATCGCAAATAAAAGATATGAATTGCAACGGGAGCATTTGGAATTCCTTCGTCAAGAAGCTGAAGAAGATCGGATATCGAAGGATTTGGCGATTCTGACGACGAACGAAGAAAATTTGCCACCGAGACGAGCGGAGGTGATACGGAGGATGAAGGCAAAGATCGAAAGCAAATACTTGGGCGAAGAAGAGTTTGTCGGTGTTTTTTTTTAATTATTAGGACTATCGTGTGTTTTTTTCAATGTTTTTTTTAGTTTGTAATGTTTTTTTTAAGTTTGTATGGTATTTTTAATTTTCTAGTTAATGAAATTATGTTTTATTAATTTATATGTTTTTTTATAAATATATGATATATATTAAAAAAATAAAACGAATTAGAAATATATAAAGTAAATAAAAAAATAAAACAAATTAGAATAATAGAAATTAAAAACATCCAAAAAAAATAAAAAAATAGAAAATAGTATGTGTTATCCCATGTTATTTAGTGTTGCTTATTTCCATCATTGGTGTTATAACACCAAATTATGACTAGGATGATCAAGTGAACAATTTGGGTGTGATAACATGTAATAACATTTGTCCACACCTAGTAGTCTTAGTAACCTTGTAAATCTTTGATTTATATTATAGAGTAATTTACACGAATGGTCCCTATAGTTTGGTGTAATATATGAATTTGGTGCCTAAATCTTTTTTTAAGGTGTGTTTGGCTAGTTTTTTTTTTTTTTTTTTTAATCACAAAAGTACTATTAAGAAAAGTGTTATTGGTTTATAACTTTTTGGAAAAACATATTTAAAAAAATGTTTGATTTAGCTTTTGTGGTAGGAAAAGCCGAAAAGTCAATACGTTGGTTTTAAAAAGTGTTTAGCTTAGTTTTTTATGAGTAAAAAAACTATGTTTTTATGCTTTTAGGAAAACCTAAAAAAAAAAAAGATTTTTTTATCTTTTAGATAGTTCCATATTTTGCCTATATAAAAATCTCCAAAAAACTGTATCAAAAACTATTATTAATACCCAAACATTTTTTTTAGCTTATTAGTTTTTCAAAAACTAATAAGCTAATAAACTATTTTGAGAAGCAATTCCAAACACCCACTTAATATCGGACCGTCATTATGGTTTTGTTTTATTACCACTTCTCTTTTGGTTCAAGTGGTGAGGTTTTTTGTGGGTTGATTGTCTCCATGATTTTGTAGTGTTATGTTGATTGGTTATCTTGGTTCTTTTCGTTTCGCATGCAATAATAACGTAAGGTCGATTTAAGGTTGTTTTTATTTTGTGATGGCATATATTGGTGTTTAGAAATACTCGGTTGTTCAAACGAAATCGTCAGATTTATTTGATAGAATCGTTACTAAATCCTTCCTTTGGTGTAATAATAGGAATATGAAGGCTAATGTTAATTGGTGGGTAGCTTCTAGCCCCAAAACATGATATCGATGTATCTTTTTATTTTGTCTAGTTTATTGCTAGTCTTGGTTTAATGAAATTTATGGTGTTAAAGAAACTATACATCAGTACGTATTATTAATATTATTAACTAGGTTATAATCCGTGTACTACGCGGATGATAAATTTAAATAACACAACCATTATAAAAATGAAATCTTGATCATAAATAAACATAGTTTAATTAATAACATTTTACTTCAATTTTTGTTAATAGCATTGCACTTCTATTTATTGAAAATTTCTGTTAATTTAAAAACATAAAATAGCATTGTAATTTCATTTCTCATGCATGTTAGCATTCTAATTTCGCTTCATATTAAAAAAATGACAAAAACATGTAGATTTTTTAAAAGATATTATTTATTGTTTGTAATAAAAAAATTATTTAACATTATACAATGTAAAAGATAACTTTATATATAATAATTATGTTTTATATTTTAAATTTTATGTTATAATTATATTATTAAAATAATATATAAGACTTACTCTGGTCTGGTTATATATTTTTAATAAACTATAAATAATAAAATTAGCTATATACTATATGTATTAGAGTGCATGGTGTGGGCAACGGGAGAGAGGCGTTATGCTTATGTGTCATCAAATAACGGCGTCATAACATGAGAAACGCCGTCCCTCTCTCATGTTATTTGGTGTTATGTTAAAAGATGTTATCGTGATAACATATTGTAACGGGAGTCTTTCTTTCCTCTCATTGGTTGCACATATTTATCTTTTCTATCTCTCTCTCTCCTCTTAACATCATGTTATAACATGAGAACACCACCCCTACTTCATGTTATAACATGTTGTCCATTTCTTCCGATTTATGTTATACCATCATTTTGACATGGTTGTTGAGGTGGCAACTTTAGGGTGTAATAACATGTTGCCCACACCTACCAACCTTATAAGTAAAAGGAAAATCTTTATTCGTAATCTTTATTGTTACAAAAACAATTACTCACCTATCATTGGAGTCTAAGAAAATGATTAAAGCCCTATCATTGGAGTCTAAGAAAATACATATAAAAGTAAACAATTAAATTTTCTTTCAATAAAACTTATTAAAATTCCAATAAAAACCAAAGTAAATACATCCCAATCTAATAAATATCGTCGTAGTTACTAAATATTGAGTGAGAGAAAAACTTGCCATTGTTTATTTTTAGTTATTAAACAATAACAAAATTAAAAGTATTTATCTTATAATCGTCTTATCTTTTATAATTCCTTAAAGAATGTAATCATGTATCATGTATACATAATACATGAAAACAATTTTTTTTCTCTATTTGATCTTGTGTGTTTGGGTGACAGTTGTAATTTTGATTTAGATGGTCAAAATAGTCAAACTTGGAGAAGCATAAATAAGAGGTTGTATGAAAAACAAGTCTTGAGTGAGATGAATGTAAAACTACCGATATATAAATAGCATAAAAACTCAGTTCGTTTACACTTTTACATTATGCTTGCTTTGAAGACCAAACAGAGAAAATACACAAACCAAATGTGTAATGTGTATATACCAAAAAAAAACATGTTGTTTCAACCCAAATCTAAATTGCTACCATGTGAAAGTCAACTGATAATCATAGTTGACCACCCTCCATAATATTCATGACTTTCTCAAAATTCAAAAGAAAAAAAAAATCATTATTTTCATCTAGAAGAAGGTGAGTTATTTTCACTGCAACCCAATATTGTTTGACTACAAATAGCATCTTTTTCTGAAATAAGTGGACCATCTTCACGATCCACCATTTTTATGTTCCATCTTATTCCAAAAACAATCATTTTAGCCTTAATCACTTCAATCTCATCATCACGAATTATTATAATACCTTCAAGAGGTAAAATCTTATCCATTTCCAGAAGAATATGTTCATAGCTACACCTACAAATATGTATTTCCATTGAAATAAAGTTATGATCATAAGATACACTACAAGGATTTACACCTATCCAGACGACACTAATCCCGACGACATGTGTCGTCGGCAAAAGGCAAGCTATACCGACGACATGTCGTCGGTAAAACGTGTTCCAACTTTGACCATATTTCTTTGACTAGAAAGCCTATCCCGACGACAAGTCGACGGTATAGATTGGGCGGGAAGATGAAAAAAATTGGGGGTATGTTCAATATCTATGCAGACGAGATGTCGTTGTTATAAGTTATTAAAAAATATTTTCTATTTATTTATATTTCTTGTTGCAGAAAAGGAAGATGGCGTCGTTTTGGTCAACCTATGCCGACGACATGTTGTCGGTATAGAGTGTTAAAAAAATAATTTCGAATTATTTTTAATCCGTGTCGTAGAAAAACGAAACGATGTCGTTTTCGTCCACCTATACCGACGACTTGTCGTCGGAAAAAAATGGGACCGATCCACGTGAAAAATAATTTCGAATTATTTTTAATCTGTGTCGTAGAAAAACGAAACGATGTCGTTTTCGTCCACCTACGACTTGTCGTCGGAAAAAAATGGGACCGATCCATGTGAAAACTATTTCTTTTACTATTTATTTTTTTAATGAGGTAAAAGTGGGACGACGTCGTTTCCTTTACCTATACCGACGACAGTCGTCGGTATAGGGTTTCCCTGTAAGAAAACCCCTAGCAGCCTTCATTTCGCAGTAACTCCTCACCTCGTTTTTCCTCTCAACCTCCGACGACTGAAGGCGATTTCCGGTCAAGCATCTTCATCGGCAACCTAAAGGTAAGTTTGTTGGTCCTAGATTTGTTCTTAATTTGTGGTAGCTTGAGTTTAATTCCGATTTTGGGGGTTTATTTCCGGTTGTTATTGCCCTCAATCAAAGCATTTGTCACCGCCGGCTGCCAACAAGCTTCACCACCACCGGAGATAACGAATTCCAGTTATTGTGCTATATTGTCCTCCGATTTTGAGGTAATTTTTTTGCTTTTTTTTCCTGTCCAGTTACGTGAAGATGATGATGGTTATGATTTTTTTTCTTTCAATACACAATGATATTTAATTTTGCTAATATTTTGTTTGGTTGATTGATTATATATATGCATTTTGAGGTATGAAAATGTGTTTTGGAATGAAAATGAAAATGAACTTAGGCATAATTTGTAACACCCAGACTCAGAAAGACCAAGAAAAAGGAATGGAAACCCTAAGTCAAAGGGGGGTCAACTCATCGAGTCCATAGGCGAACTCGACGAGTCGGAGCGGGATCCGGGTTGTTGAATAAGTGACCGACTCGGCAAGTCGGCGAGTGGACTCGGCGAGTCTGGTCTGAACGAGAAAAGCCCTAATCCGAGGGTTTGCACCCTATTTAAGGAACATTGCACCCCTTCCCCAACCTCTTTACTCCTCTTTGAGATCCAGAAACCCTAAATCGTGAGTGAGAACCCTTGGGAGCAAATTGAAACCTAGATAAGGGGGTTTGTGAAGAGATATTGAAGATCAAGAAGCTTGGAGCAAGGGGCTTTGCATAGATTGGGATTACTTTTCAGTGGGAGGTCAACTTTGAGGTAATAAACTGGCCTTATTGCATTTAGATCTATCTTATGTATGAGATTTGGAGCATTTTGGGTATGAATGAGATCTATGTCGAGTTAGAGACCTAGATTCGAGGTTGCTACCTCAGATCTAGATTTGTAATGGTCCAGAAGGTCATAAAGTTCATGTCAATGAGTTGTTGGTGAAGCCTCTTTTTCATAAACCCTAGCCCTAGAGTGTTTTAAGCCTATAGCTCCTTGGTTTCACGTAAAGTTAGAAACTTTACGTGAGGAATAGGCTTTAGAAGTGTGGATCTACAGTTTGGAGCCCCTGCATGGCTCGAAAAGCCACTGTATGGATTAAGAACTGAAGCTACTCGACGAGTCACATGGGTGGACTCGACGAGTTGTATGAAGATAGGCAGGAACTCGACGAGTTGGAAGAACAACTCGGCGAGTCTGTTGAAGATTGTCGTGGACTCGGCGAGTCTGTTCTTGGACTCGACGAGTTGGATCGCAGAACCTCAACCTTTTCTGGTTAAGACTTAGATCGGTGAGTTGAGTGGTGACTCAGTGAGTTGGACAGGAGGGGACTCATAGATCATTGAACTCGACGAGTCGGCGGGGTGACTCAGCGAGTTGGGTCGTATTATGAGAGTTTCAGAGTATATGGACTCGACGAGTCAACGGGTTGACTCGGCGAGTAGAGTCAGTTAGGAGGGTTGACTTTGACCAGGACTTTGACTTTGACAAGAATGGACTTATTTGGCCTTCAGAGTTCTGTTTGGATCTAAGTGATATATGTATTGATATTGGTAGCTCGGGGAGCTAGTGGAGCAGCGGTTCAGAGAATTGTCGGACGGCAACCACAGGGTTATCAGCAAAGTTCAGCAGTGCAGGTGAGTTTCCCTTTTGTGTGAATGGGTCTACGGCCACAATGTCGGCCCATGTAGTTGCGGGTAGGAAGACCCGGGGTTTAGCCATAGGCACAGTATGCTAGTACAGTATTCAGGACCAAGGTCCAATGATAGCGGGCGGGTGCCCAAGGAATGGTTTATATGATAGTTTCTACTTGTTATCTGTGTGATACATGTATGTGTCGGGTAGGGAGGTGAGTGTGGGCGAGGTCTCGTATCTCACCAATAGCAGAGTATGGACGGTGTTCCATATCTCACTAGCAGCAGAGCAGGGGGCGAGGCCCAAGTTAGGAAAGGAGTGAGTGTGGGTTGGGCCCGTATCTCACTATCAGAAGGAGTGTGGACGGGGTTCCACGACTCATCAATAGCAGCACAAGGGCGAGGCCCAAGATAGGCGAGGCCTTAGTACAGGATTCAGTAGTATATGTTCAGTTATGTGTTGTGGTATGTTTATGTGTTGGTATATGTTAGCGGGCGAGGCCCAGAGACAGACGGGGCCTAAGAGAAACAGATCTGTAACCGAGCGGGGCTCGAAACCAGGCGGGGCCTGGAGCGGTGGGGCCGTTGTAGCGGGCGAGGCCCGAAATAGCGGGGGTGGCCCAGTATATGTTGTATGTGTTTGTGCAGGGTATGTGGTAGGTTGGGGAACTCACTAAGCTTCATGCTTACGGTTTTCAGTTTTGGTTTCAGGTACTTCCGGTAGCGGAGGGAAGAGCTCGGGGTGATCTCATGGCACACACCATTGATTAGTCAGACTGGAATGTTTTACTCTGATAATGAAAATATGTTTTGGAATTAATACTCTGAATTATGTTATGATTTACGATATCTTTATATGAACATGGTTTTAGTAATGATTTAAAGAAAAAAAAAATTTGGTACGGATTTTTGGGACGTTACAAGTTGGTATCAGAGCCTTGGTTTGAGGGATTCGGACATACTCTCGGGTGTGTCTGAACTCAAACTAAGGGATTGGTATAAAAGTTTCAAAATACAGTTAGAGTTTTGAGAAAGAAAACAGTTTTAGTAAAGCAAAAAGAATTCAGAAAGAAAAGAATTTTGATAAGAGAAAAGGGTGTGGTGCATGCAATCAGCCGAACTCAAGTAAGTACCCCAAAATACCCGTACAAGTATATGTTATGATTATCAGTTAGTAGAACAGCATGCTAGATTAGGACTAAGGATCTAGGGAGGATGCCTTATGTGCCTGTTATATGTGCTTTTGAGCTGCATGATAGTACTGGTTAGACAGTAGTAGGGTAGCCTGTTTAGGTTATGCCTGCGTTATGAGCTTATGTTACATGCTAGTACAGATTCTTGATATGAGATTATGATTGCTTGAGTATGTTATGGTTAGATTTTCCCTTGTCTGAATGCTGCTTGCTTTTTGCATTGTGGGATTCTGAGTGATGGGAGTTAGCCATTAGGTGAATACGTCACGTCACATGTGATCAGGGTTAAATAATCTCAGAGTGTTGGATTTGGCCCTATTGCGCAGCTCTCGTTTGATTCTAACCGTTGTAGGGATGAGTCTTTTACTCGAAGGATTATCTGAGCCTCGTCACATGTGATGGTATTCCGGTGATGGCTAATTGGCATCACAAGGATGCCTTCAGCGGCTGAGGACTGGTTTGGTTGGAGTCAGAGGTTTCCCTAGGATAAGCCTAGGATGAGATAGTGATGGGAGCAGTAGTAGTAGAGAAAGGGACCTAGTGGAGTCGAAGCAGTTCTTGAGGAAAGTACGGATAGATGTGGAAGGTAGTATGGGCTCGTACTACTAAAAGCAGAGGATCCGTACTCGATTCGGGAAAGGCGGAGATGAGACTGGGAAACTTGTAGTGTGTGTGTTTGATCTCGCAGCAGTGATGAGTATTCTGATAGTTATTTTATTATGTTTTCAGTATGGTGACATTGCGAGAGAGACCAGTGGGCGGATCAGGCACTGGAGAGGGATCATGCTCAGGTTCAGGAGCCGAGCAACTCGAGGAGTGGATGAGGGAGTTGATATCAGCTGAGGTTTCGCGCAGTATCCTAGATCAGACTCCTGTGATCTTTGGCACAGTCAAGGAGGGTATACTGGAGATCTTGGATAAGAGGCTGGGAACCTTTCGTACCGAGATAATGGCTTTGATGGGAGCGCGTACTATGACATTCCGAGAGTTTAGAGCTTACGGAGCACCAGATTATCATGGGGCTAGGGACCCCATTGCCAGCAGCAGGTGGTTGGCCGATGTTTCCAACGCTTTTCTTACGAGCCGGTGTCCCGAGGGGGACAAGGTCAGACTCGCCTCCTGTCTTCTGAAGGACAGATCGAGGGATTGGTGGGAGGAGATTGGTCATGCCATTGGTGATGATGTCGTGTTGGACGCGATGACATGGAGCGATTTCTCGGCCAGGTTCAGGGCTGAGTTTTCACCGATTATTGAGGTGCAGCAGTTGGCATGGGAATTTCAGGATTTGACGCAAACTACTGAGACTGTGGCAGAGATCACCGCCAAGTTCAGGGAGAGGGCCCTCCTTGTTCCGTAGTATGTCGCGGACGAGGAGATGAAGAAGGCCCGATATCATGAGATGTTGTAACGCCCGGGTTTCGGGGCTAAGCTTTTTGTACAATGTAATAGTCTAGGTCAACTATTGTAACTCTTTTTGAAGTAATAAAGATGAAATATTTGAATATTATGTGAATTATGTGTATTTATGTGCTTATTATTTAAATATAAATATATAATTAATAAAGAATAAAAATAAGCGTCAAAATTAAAGTGTGAAATAAGCCCAATATATTTATATAAAGTTGTAGTGGTCGAAACAAGGATTACGAGGATATAAAGAACGCCGAAATCCGAGTTATAACGAAGAAGTTACGACCCGACGAAGTTTCGCAACAGAACCGGCACGATACCGGGAAGCGTAAATAGTGAATTTACGATGGAGCAAGATTTACCCTTAGCGATCTAAACGAAAGTCGTAGAGTATGTTAAACTAATAGCGTCGATAAAAAGAATGCCCAAATCTGACTTCGTATGAAGAAGTTATGATTTATTGAAGTTTCGGATTAGCAGTGTACAGCCCGAAATTCGAATATTAGATCGAGCGGTTTTTAGCCAACACAACCTAAACAAGAATCGAAGATCTCGTTAAGAGTAGCGTAACGAGAAAAAGATGGGCGAAAACGGACGTCGGATGAAGAAGTTATGAAAATTTAACGGACCAATCCTGTCCCGGCCTGTTAATAATATAACTTTTAAAATAAAGTCAAAATTAGCCAATGGGGTCTAAAAGAAAGTAGTAGAGTACGTTCCCACCTTCGCGTGGATATAAAGAACGTCAAAAACGGAGCTCGTATGCGAAAGTTATGTTTTTTAGAAGTTGAGAGTGCAAATCGCGAAGCTGATGATGACGTGGCATGATCTGGACCGTCGCTTGCTGATCACGCCTTGCTTCGGATGGACGACACGTCACTCCTCGCCTACGCCCTGCGTCCGAAGTCAGTACGCCCCGCGTACCCTCGCCTTATCCATCCGATGTACAAAGACAGCTGGATCCGTGCTGGTGGCCTTATCCGAGGCGTACGCCCAGCGTACCCTCGGTACGCCCAGCATAGAACCGAGGCCCCGCCCCTATAAATACAATGCGAATTCTCCCGGATTTTTCACACATTTTCACTTCTCTCTCTAAACTACTTTCTCTCACTACCCATTTTAACTCCCCTAAACCCTAGGAAAAACCCATGGCACCCGAAGGAAGCCCCGAGGCTCCCGGAGTCCCGAGAAAAAGGGTCTTTCGGTTTCGAAACGCTGCTCCGAGCAAAGCCTGGTTTTCTTTAAAAACCGCTGTAAGTGAGCTACGCTTGTGCAATTTTTAATATAGCTTTCAAATAATTATAGTAATGTTATTAGGTCCTTAAAATAATTATTTGGGCTATTATTATGAGTTATATTGAGTGTTATTTAACGCTTATATAATAGTAATAATAGTCAGACTATTAATTAGTCGCGGTTGACGTTAGACTAAACCCTAGTGGTATTGATACTAGGTTTTATCGAAGGAAAACTGTTTTAAGAGTATCAAAGCGCTGTCCGAGTGCTGAGTCACCACCTTTCACGTGAGTGTATAGTTACTTTCAGCTTACACATAGATATGAAGTATTTTACATAAATTACGTGTTATGTGTGCATATTATCTGAATACTTGCTATCTATGCTGGATGAACGTTTTTATACATGTTTTCAATGATTTAAACTGTATATGTATTTTATATCTACAAAAATGTTGGGGTAAAACATGGGTAGATGTAATAGGTGATGAGTGATAAAATGATGAGAGGCCTCGATGTTGTTGTTGTTGATTATGTCATCTAGCAGAGTATGGATGACAACCACAGACTCTTCTAGACAGTCCAGCGGAACGCTAGAAGGCTCGCAACCTGTAGGTGTTTGTGAACGATGTGTTCACCGGTGTACTCCATCCCCGACATGGTTGCCTTTAGGACATTTATTGCTGAGGAATCCCCTTAGCAGTAGTGTCCATCCTGATAATGATCCTTAAGATAGGTCCCTTATGATAGGTGTTTAGGGACGTAATGTGAGGATAACGGGAACGGGTAATCGGGTTATTGTTGGTTGATGAAATTAATAAACTTATTTATTGTGGGTTGAAAACCCTATGTGCTCACGAGGCTCCCAAGCCTGACCCACTCAGTTTCTTGTATTACAGGTAGTGGTGCATGAGCATAGATGTGATGTTTTGGATGAGGGATTACGGATATAGGTCTGTAGATATGAAATAATGTAGTAAGGCTTATATTGTACTGTTTATGCTTTTGATCTGTACGAACATGACATCCCAAGTCTTTTAATGAAATACATTTCTATGGAAATGCTTTTGATAAATCTTTATCATATTTTGTTTTGGGACAATTCCGCAACACTTTTATTTAAAATGTTACTCTGATTTTCAAACAAAGCATAAACAAAATCGGTCTTTTCTGGTCGTGAAAATTGGGGATGTCACAGTTGGTATCAGAGCATTAGTTTAAGCGAACTAGGAATTTGTAGGATTTCTAGACTTAAACTTAGAATGCTAAGCAATGATTGTGAGGTGTGAGCACTAGCTTATTTTAGGAATTATGCCTAAAATGCTTTTATGTGCTAAATGCTTTGTGCCTGATATGCTATTATTGTTCGGATCTATGGTCTGTTGCCGACCGGATCTGGAAACCTTATGTGTTTAGGATTCTAAACGTACGAGTACGATATTAGAACTAGCATATAAATGTTTCGGAGTGATAAGGATGATTTAAACGTCTATCCTAAATAAAGATCTAAATTCACCTTATTCGGTGTATAGAACAAGATGGCAAGGACCCGTAGCGGAAACGTAAATGCAAATGGGAATAGGAACCAACCCCCAGTGATACAACAAATACATGTTGTCGAAGAAGTGGCACCTGAGCCAATGACGATGGCCAGAGTGCAAGCGATGATCCAGATGATGTTGGATCGCCAAATGGAGGAAACAAGGCGTTTACTTCACAGAATCGAGAAGAACTTACGGTACCAATTGAATAGCGCGAGCTGAATGATGGGCAGTCAGAAGGAGGAAACTACAGTGGGACTATTGGTCAAGCCAACCCACCGATAGTTAGGCAAAACCAGCAGGAGGGAGGAAATGATGGACGTGGATGCAAATACAAGGATTGATACTCTTTTACCCTGGCATAAAGTACATTATTTAAAGTACCATGCTATAAATTGACAAATCGAAAAGTACATTGACATAAACAATCAACAGGAATAATAAAATTCGAAATTCAATTGCTAAACGGTGAATGAATGAAGAGTGGGGAAGATTAAAACCGATCTATCAAAAGAAATGAAAAAAACAATAATCAACAGAAAACGTATGAAGAATGAAGAAGAGTATGAACAGGTGGTTTCTTGTTGTATTCCTTTTGATTTCGTAAATTAGTAACCAAACTAAAATCGTAAGACTACATTAAGGATGATGGTGGTATATATTATATAACATACAATTGACAGGCAATAAGGTATGGACGATTGTTTCTCCCTAATTTATTGGGATTTATCTTCAAATAGACTTTTTCATAATAAGTAGGTTTCCTTAGATAAGAATTGAATTTAAATTTCAATTAATGATAAGATACTTGTTAATCTTAAAAGGTATTAATATCAGTCAAAAGGAGTAAAATCGGATGATATTTGACTTAGCTGAGAAGAAAACGTATGAAGGAATTAGAAGAATGCCATGTGGCAAATGAATGTATTAGAAGAGGGACACGTGTCAATTTAGAGGTTTTATTTATTAGAGGAGGTAGATAGATGATGTTGACTATTGTTAATATTTTTAATGATATTGACTGAAATTTCTACTTAATCAAGACTTTTCAGATAAAACATCGAATTACATCTCATATTTTTACTGAGAAATACAATGAAAAAAAACCCTGTTGTGTTGGCTTTTGAAGAAGAGAAAGAGGAGGGGTTTAGTGAGAAACAAATGTTGTTTTTATCAGAAAAATAAGGTTTTTCTAATGGATGTGTTCGCATATTTATATCAAGATTGAGGGCCAAGGTATCGTTGTTGGGATTTCGATCGGGGAAGGGTTTCAGGATGCAAGGATTGCAAGGGGCGGATGGAGTTTTGGAGAGAGAGAGAGAGAGAGAGAGAGAGAGAGAGAGAGAGAGAGAGAGAGAGAGAGAGAGAGAGAGAGAGAGAGGTTTGTCAAAGAAGGAAGGAAGCAAAGAAGAAAAAATTAAGAGATGGAAGATCGGTAATTTGCATTTTATACAACGTCATAAAAGCTAGGGGTGAGTATAAAAACCGAAAAACCGAACCATAACCGCTAAAGCCGTTAAAACCGAACCATATTAACCGAACCATTTTTAAAACCGTTTGATTTGATTTTTATTTTTGATAACCGATATCCAGTGTACAACCGTCCAGAAATATTGAAAATACCAAAGCCCAAGTAAAATAAAACCCTTTTATTATTGACAATACCCGCGTCATTCTTCTTCTTCTTCTTCAATCTTCATTGTCAAAGTCCACTTGCATATTAGAAAATATAAACGTCTCTTTTTCATCCCCTTTGGATTCACTATTCAGGTATTTTTTTAATATCCTTCTGTTATTTTGTTTTGTTTTTTTTTCCGTGTTTTACTGCACTTCACGTCTTGATTCGTTCCATGTTTGTTTTTGAAGTTTGCTTTAGTGAGTTTAAATTACAATCTCACTGTTACGTGACCTCTTAAAATGCTAAACCCATATTGACAAATTCTAATGTGGATATATTTTCAGGAAATATTTAAAGTGCACTAAAGTGCATCAAAAAACCAAAATATGAGTGGGATTGTAATTTGAATAGTTTTTAACGCAAGCTTAAAATATTTAAGTGTCTTCACCCATTCCGTTGATGTCATATTATCACAATTTCAGTATGAATATATTTTCAAAAAATTTTGTATGGAAGAAGCCACAAAAAACCAAAATACAACTTTAAGGGATGAATTGAATCCGGTGATTGATGTTACTAATAAAAGAAATGAACCAGCAAATGATGTAACAATATATTTACTCCTAATGAATTTTACTTTTCTTTGAAATAAATTTACTTTTTATAATCTTTTTGGTTAACCAAAATTAACCGATAACCACATTTGAATTAACCACTTAACCATTAACCAAAACCGATTTTAACCACCTAGTAATGGTTAAAAAAAATGTATTAACCTAATAAAAACGAAAACATTACATAACTAGAAAATTAAGCAAGACAATACATACATAATATATAAACGCGGAAAGATTACATACAGACACCAACAGACCCAAAACAACATTAAATCTAAAAATCCACAGCCATTATCATCACCATCCATAATTATGCCATCAAGATTCAGATATATAATAACAAAAGATAATCCCTCAAAAACGACAGCACTACTACAGCAAAATGATCGATCGTATTCCAAGGATGATCTGTCATTCCATCTGCCTGAACAGAATCGTTAGCACTTGGTCCGTCATCAAAGACGCCTTCAACAACTCCAGTGCCTATCAAAACTCATATAACAAATTCAACATTAACAATTAACAATAATTTGTACTTCACAAGAAAAAGTTTTATAATATATAATTACCTCATCATTTCCAAATGAAAATAATTTCTCCTCAAGCTGATTCAGATCATTCACCCCAAAGCTATTGATGAGAGTAATGCTAGAAATGGTGGACATGGGTTTCACCACCAAGTTATCCATAACCATATAAGTCACCACCTCCTTCACATACCCACCTTGTAGTACTTTCTTCCTCTCCGCTTCCTTCATCGCCGCCTCATCGTCCTTTTTAGGCGGCCCAGCAGGCGTCAAACGGAAATTCATCAAAGCACCACAACTAGGACACACAACATCCGGATTTTCACTCACGCATATATAATTACAACGACCATTATTATAACCTGAACCTGGAGAACGAATATTGTAACTACACCTGTAGAGTGTTTTTGGTGTATAAGGTTCATCATCCATAGAGGCATCATTCAACAACAGAAGCATGTTTCCATTGAACGTTGTTTTAGGGTTAACGATATCATCTTTACGGATACCTGGTTGAAAGTAAGCTTGATTCAATATCTCAACGCTTTCTTTGAGTTGACCCAAACTACCTACCATTTGATTGGAACCCGGTAGCTGGATGAGGGTGCCGAGAGGCAGAGAGAAGATGTGCAACAGAAAATCTACAAACTCCTTAGTGGCTTCTGCAAATAAGACTTTTTGGGTTCTCCTTTGGACCAGCAGCTTAAGTACCATGTTTGGGAAAGCCATTGATCTTACTGGGAGCTGCTGGAAATTAGGGTTTTCAGGTGTTTTTATAATGCTTTGTAATGAAGCATTTATTTTGGGGTAGCTTTAAACGTGCTGAAGAAGCGTGTACAGATGACCTTGGAAACGGAACCCTTTTAAGTAAAACTCGAAAGGATTATAGAAAATGAAAATAGATGACGATGGTTACGAATGATATTAACGTGACTGACTGAGGTGGTGCTGCGGTACTGCGGAAGCCGCCGTATTTTTAATAAGGGTTATTTATTTCGTTTTCTTTTCCCTTTAAATTATAATGCTGGTTGGATTTGGAGTAGGCTCGGCAATTGGGTCGGCATCTTCGATGAATGCCTAGTCGAGGCATGCGGAGCCGAAGCAATTCGGTGGGGTTTCACCAATGAGAGAGAAATTTGTAAATAATAATATAATATTGCTCTTTTTTTTATCATTTAATCAAATTCTTTATTTTTTCAAAAAATTACCATCTTTTCAAAAAAAAAAATACTCAATTTAAAAAATATAACCATTTTTTTCAAAATTTCAAATATTAAACTATAAATATCATCGTCCTAATTCATTTTTCATCTTATTCAAATCTTCTTAATTCGATTTTCCTAACTTTCTTATTTTTCATATTCTTCAAAACATTATCGCTAATGCATGTGTGGTTCGTTTTTGTCCCCTAATGAAAAGATGTTGTTGGCTTATTCATGGGTTGATGTTACAGAAGACCCAATTCATATTACCCTCCATACGACAACCTTTTGGAGGATAATAACCGAAAAATACAACCGCAAAGCCCCAGTGCCTCGAGGTAAAGAATAAATCGATTCCAAATGGAGGCACACAAACGTACTTACAACCCTGTTTAACAGTGTGTTTCGTAGGGTGATGCATGAAGCTGAAAATGGTAGAAACGAAATACTTTGCTAGAGAATGCTATTGAAGCATACCGTATTGAAACTAACAAAAATTTTCGGTTTGTTGAGTTTTGGCAAATTATGAGGCAGACCTCAAATATGCTTAATTTTAAACTCGTCTTTTAAATTAATTTTTTTTAGTGTGTTATGTTTTTTAAGTTTCCGTATGTGTTAATTTAATTTCAAGTGTGTTATGTCTTTTAAGTTTAAGTTTGTATTATTCTAATTTCAAATGTGTTGTGTTTTTAAGTGTAAGTGTGTGATTTTCTTTGAAGCTAATGTAAATTTTGTTTTAAAAAAAATAGTATGTTTGAAATGTTTATTTTTTAAATTACTTAATTTGCAAAATATATATATATATATATATATATATATATATATATATATATATATATATATATATATATATATATATCATGGAAGGTTACTCATGAACAAATTAAATATAATATATGACTTAATGATATTTATAGTTGTTTTTATGATTAATTAATTTTAAAAAGTTTATTCGCTTAAGATTTTTTAATTTATATCATTGTAATTATTTAAAATATCAAACATTGTTTTTGTTTTTATAGATAACAATATAATTTTTGTAAATAATATTACTTTTAACTACTGTTGTTGTAAGTTATTTAAAATAACGTATTTGGAAACTCTTATTTGGTTTCAGAAATTTAACTTTTTTAAAACTTATGTGATGAATATTGTTAGTTTCATTGGTTGTAATTATTTAAAACAATAAACATTGTTTTTGTTTTTAAATATAACATTATAGTTTTTGTATAATATTACTTTTAACTATTCTATTGTAAGTTATTTTTAAGTTACTTATTTGAAAATTCTTAATGATTATAAAAAATAGTTTCATGGTTTTATTTTGTTAATTTAGGATTACATTTTAGGTTGAACACTATTTTATAACTTTTAACTATCTATATAATAGTCTCTCGATTTTTTTCAAGTTTGTGAAATTTTGATTTAAGTTAACCGTTTAACATTATATTGAAATTAATAATTTAATTAATTTGCATAAAATCATAAATTATACAAAAGTTATGATTTTAAAATGTCAATTGCTCACATAAGATAACATATTTAAACTAATAAGTTAATTATAATATGTAAAAAGGTTAAAATCATAATTTTATAAATAAAAGTAAAATATGATTTTTTAATTTTTTTATTTTTTAATTTTTATTTTTATTTATTTTTATTTTTTATTTTTTTTAGAACAACAATAAAATATGATATTTTAATATTATAGTTTAGCTAATTTATGATTAGAATTTAGTTTTTATATTAATTTACTTGATATTTATTTTGGGAATATTAGTGTGTTTTTCATGTTGTAGGTTTTGTTTATTTTTAGGAAAATTCGAGAATGTCACATTTGTGCATGCTCTTACACATGTTTATGGGAATTATGGAAAAAAATCTACCTCTTTTGACACCCCAAAAGGCCTTGCTCTCCTTAATGAATGTTACCTGAAGTGTTAGTAGCAAGAAGAAGTGCTCGTGAAGAAACAAGTTGGTGAGTCAAAGATGATGGGTTGATTATTCCTTATGGTTTCAATTGCTAAAAGAAGAAAATATTTCATTAATATATAAACAAAAATAATGATAGCAATTGACTTTTAAAAACTCAAAAACCAACACCTACCGTTTGGAAAAAACCTGTCTAGCATGGAATTCACAATCTAATTGGTCACAGGAGAAGCATTCTTGATAAAGTTTCAGAAACATCAGTCAAATAATGTCATGCTTGTCATATTTGTATTATTCACCATACATATTATATCCACCCTCGGATTACCAGCGGACTTTGGTCCAATGGTCAAGCAAAATACCACTCTGAAAGCCGCCATCTGGGCTGCTAAGAATGTGGAGACCCAGATATGAGAGAAGGGTCTGTAGAGAGCGGAGGTGGGAGAGAAAAGGAAATTTGATGGATCCTCGAGGTCCGATAAGAAGAGTAAATTCTCGAAGTCTGGTTCGAGAGGAGGAGGAGCCGAAGCGAAGTGGTGTGACAAGTGCAAGAAGAAGCACTCTGGGAAGTGTGACGGAGGGGTTACTTGTTTCAAATGCGGAAAGCCTGGGCACTATGCCAATGAATGCATGTTCACTAAGAAGGTCTGTTGTGAGTGCAACGAGGAGGGGCACATTTCAAAAGGATTGCCCGAAGAAGAAGGAGGCAGGAATACCCAACATACCACCGAAGCCGAAGGCAAGAGCCTTCCAGATGACGCTCGAGGCTGCGAAGGAGGCAGCAGACGTCGCTTCAGGTACCTTTCTTGTAAATGGTTTGCCTGCCAATATACTATTTGATTCCGGAGCCAACTGCTCCTTTGTGTCGTGTAAATTTGGTAGGAAATTAGCATTGCCTGTAGAAAAACTTGATAATGCCATGATTGTAGAAGTTGCCAGTGGCAAATTCGTACCTGTTATTGATCGTATTAGGAACATCGTCATCGACCTAAACGGAAACGAATTCCACGAGGAGCTATTACCCATAGAGTTAAACAGTTTCGACATCGTTTTGGGTATGGATTGGCTTAGCGCCAACGATGCTGAAATTCAATGCCGAAAGAAGATAGTAAGGGTAAACCCACCCGGAAAGGAATCATTTATGGTGTACGGGGACAAACGCAAAGTGAATTCTGGAATCATCTCCCTGATGAAAGCCAGGAAATGTTTTTCCAAAGGATGTACATCATACTTGGGATTCGTAATCGATGCTAAGAAGGAAAAGAAAGAGGTGCAGAATATACCGGTTGTGTGTGATTATCCGGAAGTCTTTCCCGAAGATCTTCCCGGGTTACCACCTGATAGACAAGTGGAGTTTTGGATAGACTTGTTACCAGGTACAACACCGATAGCAAAAGCACCTTACCGATTAGCACCGACAGAGATGAAGGAGCTTATGATGTAACTTCAGGAGCTGTTGGACAACGGTTTCATTCGACCTAGTTCATCACCCTGGGGAGCTCCGATGTTATTCGTGAAGAAGAAGGACGGAAGCATGAGGATGTGCATAGACTACCGAGAGCTGAATAAGGCAACGGTGAAGAACAAGTATCCATTGTCGAGGATTGATGACCTATTCGATCAGCTGCAAGGTTCGAGCTACTTCTCAAAGATCGATCTTAGGTCAGGATATCATCAGCTGAAGGTGAGAGAGCAAGATATCGAGAGGACTGCATTTAGAACTAGATATGGACACTACGAGTTCTTGGTTATGTCATTTGGACTAACCAATGCTCCAGCAGCGTTCATGGATTTGATGAATAGGGTTTGTAAACCATTCCTCGATAAATCCGTAATGGTGTTCATCGACGACATTCTGATCTACTCGAAAAGCCAAGGGGGGCATGGAAAGCATCTACGGGAAGTGTTGGAAGTGTTAAAGAAGGAGAAGCTTTACGCTAAGTTCTCCAAATGCGACTTTTGGATACGAGAAGTCCAGGTCTTGGGTCACGTGGTTAACCAAGAAGGGATAATGGTTGACCCCGCAAAGATCGAGGCTGTGATGAAGTGGGAACGTCCGAAAAGTCCCACAGAGATTCGAAGCTTTCTAGGATTAGTTGGATATTACCAACGATTTATCCAAGGCTTTTCTTCAATAGCTGCACCATTGACAGCGTTGACCCACAAAGGAGCTACATATACGTGGAGTGAGAAACACGATGAGGCATTCGAGAAGCTAAAGAAGAAGTTATTTGAAGCACCGGTACTTTCTCTACCCGATGGAGTTGAAGACTTCGCAGTTTATAGTGACGCATCTGGAGTCGGGTTGGGTTGTGTTCTAACCCAGAGAGAAAAGGTGATAGCATATGCATCTCGACAATTGAAAGACCATGAAAAGAACTACCCCACTCATGATCTGGAGTTGGCAGCGGTAGTCTTTTCCTTAAAGATATGGAGGCATTACCTCTACGGCACGAAGTGAAAGCTTTTCACTGATCATAAGAGTCTCCAATATCTCTTTAATCAGAAAGAATTAAACATGAGGCAACGACACTGGCTAGAACTACTCAAGGACTATGACTGTGAGATACTTTACCACCCCGGTAAAGCAAATGTTGTCGCTGATGCTCTCAGTCGGAAACTCAACCTTGAAAGAAAAAGGCCAAGAGCGTTGAGAATTGAAGTCGTCTCGACGATTGTGGAAAGTATCAGGAAAGCTCAAGAAGAAGGTTTAGAGAAAAATGACCGAAGGGAAGAACGTTTGGGAAAAAACGTTAGTGTTCGGTACGAACAGTCGAGGAATGAAGGTATTCCAAGATCGGATTTGGGTACCTAAGACGAGAGGAATAAGAGATCTTCTGATGGAAGAAGCACACAAGACCATCTACTCGATTCATCCCGGTAGCACTAAAATGTATAGGGACCTAAAACCCTACTACTGGTGGCCGACGATGAAGCTCGATGTTGCGAAGTATGTGGCCGAGTGTGTGACATGTGCGAGAGTTAAGGCACAACATCAGAAACCGTATGGGAGTTTGGAACCTTTACCTGTACCCATGGGTAAATAGGAGGACATCACCATGGATTTTGTGACCAAACTGCCCAGGACGAAGAACGGTCACGACATGATTTGGGTAGTCGTGCATCGTTTCACTAAGAGTGCACACTTCATAGCAGCCAACGAGAAGTGGTCTATGGATAAGCTCGCAAATGCTTATGTGAAAGAGATAGTAATACTTCACGGTGTTCCTCTTACGATTGTATCAGATCGTGATAGTCGTTTCACGTCAAGATTTTGGAGGAGTCTACAAGAGGAGTTGGGTACAAAGTTGTGTTTGAGTACTTTCTTACCATCCGCAAACTGATGGTCAGATCGAAAGAACGATTCAAACACTGGAAGATATGCTGAGAGCATGTACCCTTGAGTTCCAAGGGAACTGGGACGAGCACTTACCTCTGGTAGAGTTTTCCTACAACAACAGTTTCCACTCGAGCATCAAGATGGCACCCTATCAAGCTTTATACGGACAGAAGTGTCGTACGCCGTCTTGTTGGCTTGAAGCCAGAGAGAAGTAGTTTATGGGCCCCGAGATAGTCCATGAGACTGCTGAGAAACTAAAAGTGATTAGGGAAAGGATGTTAGCAGCTCAGGATCGACAGAAGAGCTATGCTGACAAGAAAAGACGACCGATGACCTTCGAAGTTGGGGATTCGGTTTTGCTTAAAGTCTCACCGTGGAAGGGACTCATAAGATTCGGGAAACGAGGAAAGCTAAGTCCAAGGTTAATTGGACCGTTCAAAGTTCTTCAGAAGATTGGGAACCAAGCTTACAAGCTGGAATTGCCCGAAGAACTCGATGGTATTCATAACACCTTCCATGTGTGTTATTTGAGGAAATTCACGGGAGAAGTTCCCGACATAATTCCAATCTCAGAGCTAAGGATGGATGAGAATAAGAGGTTGATCGAAGAGCCTGAAGCAATTGTTGACCGTAAGACTAAGAAGTTATGACGCAAGATGGTCGACTTAGTGCTAGTCCGATGGAAACATTCGAATGGGCCGAATCTCACTTGGGAAACAGAGAGTGACATGATGAGTCGCTATCCACATCTGTTTGCTGACGCATGATTCCGGGACGGAATCATCCTAAGAGGGAGAGAATTGTAACGCCCGGGTTTCGGGGCTAAGCATTTTTGACAATGTAATAGTCTAGGTCAACTATTGTAACTCTTTTTGAAATAATAAAGATGAAATATTTGAGTATTATGTGAATTATGTGCTTATTATTTAATTATAAATATATAATTAATAAATAATAAAAATAAGCATCAAAATTAAAGTGTGAAATAAGCCCAATATCTTTATATAAAGTTCTAGTGGTCGAAACAAGGATTATGGGGATATAAAGAACGCCGAAATCCGAGTTATAACGAAGAAGTTACGACCCGACGAAGTTTCGCGACAGAACACGCACGATACCGGGAAGCGTAAATAGTGAATTTACGATGGAGCAAGATTTAACCTTAGCGGTCTAAACTAAAGTCGTAGAGTATGTTAAACTAAGAGCGTCGATAAAAAGAACGCCCAAATCTGACTTCGTATGAAGAAGTTATGATTTTTCGAAGTTTCGGATTAGCAATGTACAACCCGAAATTCGAATATTAGATCGAGTGGTTTTTAGCCGACACAACCTAAACAAGAATCGAATATCTCGTTAAGAGTAGCGTAACGAGAAAAAGATGGACGAAAACGGGCGTCGGATGAAGAAGTTATGAGAATTTAACGAACCAATCCTGTCCCGGCCTGTTAATAATATAACTTTTAAAATAAAGTTAAAATTAGCCGACAGAGTCTAAACGAAAGTTGTAGAGTACGTTCCCGCCTTCGCGTGAATATAAATAACGTAAAAAACGGAGCTCGTATGCAAAGGTTATGATTTTTACAAGTTGAGAGTGCAAATTGCGAAGCTGATGATGACGTGGCATGATCTGGACCGTCGCTTGCTGATCACGCCTTGCTTCGGATGGACGACACGTCACTCCGCGCCTACGCCCCGCGTCCGAAGTCAGTACGCCCCGCGTACCCTCGACTTATCCATCCGATGTACGAAGACAGTTGGATCCGAGCTGGTGGCCTTATCCGAGGCATACGCCCAGCGTAGAACCGAGGCCTCGCCCCTATAAATACCATGCGAATTCTCCCGGATTTTTCACACATTTTCACTTCTCTCTCTAAACTACTTTCTCTCACTACCCATTTTAACTCCCCTAAACCCTAGGAAAAACCCCTAGCACCCGAAGGAAGCCCCGAGGCTCCCGGAGTCCCGAGAAAAAGGGTCTTTCGGTTTCGAAACGCTGCTCCGAGCAAAGCCTGGTTTTCTTTAAAAACCGCTGTAAGTGAGCTACGCTTATGCAATTTTTAATATAGCTTTCAAATAATTATAGTAATGTTATTAGGTCCTTAAAATAATTATTTGGGCTATTATTATGAGTTATATTGAGTGTTATTTAACGCTTATATAATAGTAATAATAGTCAGACTATTAATTAGTCGCGGTTGACGTTAGACTAAACCCTAGTGGTATTGATACTAGGTTTTATCGAAGGAAAACTGTTTTAAGAGTATCAAAGCGTTGTCCGAGTGCTGAGTCACCACCTTTCAGGTGAGTGTATAGTTACTTTCAGCTTACACATAGATATGAAGTATTTTACATAAATTACATGCTATGTGTGCATATTATCTGAATACTTGCTATCTATGCTGGATGAACGTTTTTATACATGTTTTCAATGATTTAAACTGTATATGTATTTTATATCTACGAAAATATTGGGGTAAAACATGGGTAGATGTAATAGGTGATGAGTGATAAAATGATGAGAGGCCTCGATGTTGTTGTTGTTGATTCTGTCATATAGCGGAGTATGGATGACAACCACGGACTCTTCTAGACAGTCCAGCGGAACGCTAGCAGGCTCGCAACCTGTAGGTGTTTGTGAACGATGTGTTCACTGGTGTACTCCATCCCCCACATGGTTGCCTTTAGGACATTTATTGCTGAGGAATCCCCTTAGCAGTAGTGTCCATCCCGATAATGATCCTTAAGATAGGTCCCTTATGATAGGTGTTTAGGGACGTAATGTGAGGATAACGGGAACGGGTAATCGGGTTATTGTTGGTTGATGAAATTAATAAACTTATTTATTATAGGTTGAAAACCCTATGTGCTCACCAGGCTCCCAAGCCTGACCCACTCAGTTTCTTGTATTACAGGTAGTGGCGCATGAGCATAGATGTGATGTTTTGGATGAGGGATTACGGATATAGGCCTGTAGATATGAAATAATGTAGTAAGGCTTATATTGTACTGTTTATGCTTTTGATCTGTACGAACATGACATCATAAGTCTTTTAATGAAATACATTTCTATGGAAATGCTTTTGATAAATCTTTATCATATTTTGTTTTGGGACAATTCTGCAAAACTTTTATTTAAAATGTTACTCTGATTTTCAAACAAAGCATACTCAAAATCGGTCTTTTCTGGCTGTGAAAATTGGGGATGTCACTGATGTTGAGGGCTGACATCAGGGAGTTCGTGAGCAGGTCCGGCTATAAGACACTGGAAGATATGATTTCTCGGGCTAGAGAGAGGGAGATCGATTTGCAGCAGATCCGGAAGAGGAAGCCGGATGAGGTTCAGGTAGCCAAAGGTTCGGGCAAAAGGCCCAAGGGGTCAGATTCTAGATCGAGGGATCACCAGAGTCATGGCAGATGCGGGAGGTGCGGCAGGACGCACGAGGGTGCGTGGAGGAGTGGTAGTGGTGGAGATTCGGGCTGCTTCAAGTGTGGCCGGCCTGGTCATTTTAGCAGGGATTGTACTGCTACCACCACACAGGGATCAGATCTGATATGTTTTCACTGCAGTCAGCGGGGCCACAAGAAGGCCCAGTGTCCCAGTTTACTTTCAGCAGGACGGGTGATGGCACCTGCCTCGGCAACTTTGAGGATCACAGACGGCCGTCAGGGCCGAGCAGAGGCGTCTGCAGTAGGAGGAAGGGCTTTTCAGATGACTACCATGGAGGCGCGAGCAACGCCGGACGTCGCAGGTATGCGACTTTCGTTTTCTGTTTTCTTTATGCATTATTATATTGTTATGGTTCTGCATCGTTATTGGTATGAGTATTTTAGAATTGTGCGGCTTGCTTGTGATTTAGTTATATGCCATCTGCATACCTTGGATATTAAAATGGGAGTTAGGGGTCGTGCCCTATGTAAGCAGGTTACTTAGGATGTCGTAACTATTGCATGCTTATGTGGAACTCAGTAGTGACCCGCCGGATTCAGAAAGGTGTTATTAAGTGATGGATTGGTTAGACCCCCTAGCTGTGGCAAGCTTGGGTTTTTTCAGCAGATTGATTGAGGTATAGTAGAGGAGATTGGGAATACTCCTCAAGCATGGAGCAGTGAGGTATAAGCAGGATCGAAGTGGGGGAGAACCCTCCGAGTATACAAGGGTGAGAGCACGCAGATCCAGAATGAGTACACAGCCTCTGAGAAGGAAAGGAAGTAGCATAGTGATTGATGGATTGAGAAGTTCAGCGTTGGGAGTTTGAGAAACTTCCCAACAGTTAGTTCATGTAATCGAGATGGTTAGTATCTGGTTGGGAATTCAGGTTGGATGATCGCTTATAGGACTCGAGTGAGTCGGAATGAGGATCTTGAGAACAATTAGCATGTGATGCTTTCGTGTAGCAGTCAGTGGCAGAGACAGCAAGAAGAGCATGGTAGAGCGGCGGGGTAGCCGCAACATTTTTCCAGAAGCGAGTCAGTGGTGGAAAGTGTTGTAAGACTATGGGAAGGTCGTAGCATTCCCTAGCAGCTTAGTTAGCGGAGAGTGGGCGGAGGCCCGAGTCTCCTAAGTTAGCGGAGTTTGGGCGAGGCCCTTACCTCCTAGTGATCAAGGTAGGAATCAGGAATGGGTAGTTGATGAGAATAGTATGGAGCTAGCCTGCATAGCCCTAGAAATGTGAGACCTTGGGAGAGGCCGCTCCATGATGTAGTTGGGTGAGACCCATGGGCGAGGCCCGTATGTGAGTAGCAGTATAGGTGAGACCTGAGAGTAGGGTTGCATAGTAGTATAGTCCGGTGGGACCCGTGAGTGAGGCCCGTGAGTTTTAGTAGCACAGGTGGGACCTGGTAAGAACCTTTGGGTTAAGTTAGGGGATCGAGGATCCCAAGACTTGTAGCGCCAGAGTGGCAGAGTAGAGGGGGCAGTATTAGGTAGCCTAAGTTTCTTCGGAAGTCGTTGGGAGCGACTAGGAGTTTGTGTTGGGGCTAGCGATCGGTGGGAGCCGGTAATCCAGATGTTGATAGATTAGTAGGGACCAGGGTGGTCTCGGTTCATCCGGAAGGCAGATAGGGGACAACAGATTTTCAGTCAGTGGCAGTGATGGTAAGAAGACTATGGTATAAGACAGCTATTTGATCAGGGTGTGCTACGCCTCTCACAGTAGGGTTGGATAATCTATGAGGGAAGGGTTTAACCCTGTTGCGCAGCTATCGTTTGAGTCTAAACGTTGCAGGGACGAATCTTTTACTTGAAGGAATATCTGAACCATTCGCTGGGATAGGTGCTCGGCACTAAGTTATGGTAGTAAGAAGTATCCAGCAAGTATTGGCAACGATGACCAGCACTGGAAGTGCGGGAGTAATGGATGCAACATCAGGATATACTAAAATGAAGCAGTCAGTGAGTGCCAGGGAAGTAACCAGCACTGGGAGTAGCTGGAGGTATAGATACAACAAGGGGTATATCCCCGCAGTGTTAGAGGAGGTTGTCGTTTTTGGGAAATTGCCTTGAGAAGATCAGTGATCGCGCGAGTCAAAGGGGAGTGAACCCCTAAGGGGTCGGTATGGGTGCTCGGGGAGTACTGGAAGGATTACCAATGGAGCAGGAAGTGTGCTCTGGATGGTTGAGGATTGTTATTTCAAGAATTAGGGTTGTTTTGCATGACCGGGCGGAAGGCTAGCAAAAGTAGTCAACGGGTGTTATGCTTTTCAAGGAGAGTATTGAAAGCAGATTGCAGGGAATTTTGGCCATATGGAAACTTCGAGGACGAATTTTAATTTAAGTGGGGGAGAGTTGTAACACCCAGAATCAGAAAGACCAAGAAAAAGGAATGGAAACCCTAAGTCAAAGGGGGGTCAACTCGTCGAGTCCATAGGTGAACTCGACGAGTCGGAGCAGGATCCGGGTTGTTGAATAAGTGACCGACTCGACGAGTCGGCGAGTGGACTCGGCGAGTCTGGTCTGAACGAGAAAAGCCCTAATCCGAAGGTTTGAACCCTATTTAAGGAACATTGCACCCCTTCCCCAGCCTATTTACTTCTCTTTGAGATCCAGAAACCCTAAATCGTGAGTGAGAACCCTTGGGAGCAAATTGGAACCTAGATAAGGGGGTTTGTGAAGAGATATTGAAGATCAAGAAGCTTGGAGCAAGGGGCTTTGCATAGATTGGGATTACTTTGAAGTGGGGGTCAACTTTGAGGTAATAAGCTGGCCTTATTGCATTTAGATCTATCTTATGTATGAGATATGGATCATTTTGGGTATGAATGAGATCTTTGTCGAGTTAGAGACCTAGATCCGAGGTTGCTACCTCAGATCTAGACTTGTAATGGTCCAGAAGGTCATAAAGTTCATGTCAATGAGTTGTTGGTGAAGCCTCTTTGTCATAAACCCTAGCCCTAGAGTGTTTTAAGCTTATAGCTCCTTGGTTTCACGTAAAGTTTGCAACTTTACATGAGGAATAGGCTTTAGAAGTGTGGATCTACAGTTTGGAGCCCCTGCATGGCTCGAAAAGCCACCGTATGGATTAAGAACTGAAGCTACTCGACGAGTCACACGGGTGGACTCGACGAGTTGTACGAAGATAGGCAGGAACTCGACGAGTTGGAAGAACAACTCGGCGAGTCTTTTGAAGATTGTCGTGGACTCAGCGAGTCTGTTCTTGGACTCGACGAGTTGGATCGCAGAACCTCAACCTTTTCTGGTTACGACTTAGATCGGTGAGTTGAGTGGTGACTCAATGAGTTGGACCGGAGGGGACTCATAGATCGTTGAACTCGACGAGTCGGCGGGGTGACTCGGCGAGTTGGGTCGTATTATGAGAGTTTCAGAGTATATGGACTCGACGAGTCAACAGGTTGACTCGGCGAGTAGAGTCAGTCTGGAGGGTTGACTTTGACCAGGACTTTGACTATGACAAAAATAGACTTATTTGGCCTTTAGAGTTCTGTTTGGATCTAAGTGATATATGTATTGATATTGGTAGCGGTTCAGAGAATTGTCAGACAGCAACCAGAGGGTTATCAGCAAAGTTCAGCAGTGCAGGTGAGTTTCCCTTTTGTGTGAATGGGTCTACGGCCACAATGCCGGCCCATGTGGTTGCGAGTAGGAAGACCCGGGGGTTAGCCCTAGGCACAGTATGCTAGTACAGTATTCAGGACCAAGGTCCAATGATAGCGGGCGGGTGCCCAAGGAATGGTTTATATGATAGTTTCTACTTGTTGTCTGTGTGATACATGTATGTGCCGGGTAGGGAGGTGAGTGTGGGCGAGGTCCCGTATCTCACCAATAGCAGAGTATGGACGGTGTTCCATATCTCACTAGCAGCAGAGCAGGGGGTGAGGCCCAAGTTAGGAAAGGAGTGAGTGTGGGTTGGGCCCGTATCTCACTATCAGAAAGTGTGTGGATGGGGTTCCACTACTCATCAATAGCAGGACAAGGGCGAGGCCCAAGATAGGCGAGGCCTTAGTACAGGATTCAGTAGTATATGTTCAGTTATGTGTTGTGGTATGTTTATGTGTTAGTATATGTTGGCGGGCGAGGCCCAGAGACAGGTGGGGCCTAAGAGAAACAAATCTGTAACCGAGCGGGGCTCGAAGCCAGGCGGGGCCTGGAGCGCAGGGGCCGTTGTAGCGGGCGAGGCCCGAGGTAGGGGGCGAGGCCCGAAATAGCGGGCGTGGCCCAGTATATGTTGTATGTGTTTGTGCAGGGTATGTGGTAGGTTGGGGAACTCACTAAGCTTCGTGCTTACGGTTTTCAGTTTTGGTTTCAGGTACTTCCGGTAGCGGAGGGAAGAGCTCGGGGTGATCGCATGGCACACACCATTAATTAGTCAGCCTGGGATGTTTTACTCTGATAATGAAAATATGTTTTGGAATTAATACTCTGAATTATGTTATGGTTTACGATATGTTTATATGAATATGGTTTTAGTAATGATTTAAAGAAAAAAAAATTGGTACGGATTTTTGGGACGTTACATAATTTGTTTATCTCATTGTGGTGTATTGACATGAAAATGAAATTAAGAATGATGTTTGATTTGTTATTTAGATGTGTAGATTTGTATGAAATTGAATTTTGATGTCTAAAATGTAAGGTGCTTTTAGGTATGATTGTATGAAATTGGATGAAAATTGGAATTGTATGTTTGATTTTGATTTTGTTTGATGTTTGATTTTGTATTTAGATGTATACATTTGTATTGTATGTCTAAAATGAAATGAAAATTAGAATTGAATGTATTGTATACATGTATGCTTATATGATACTTTTGTTAAATGATAAGTTATAGTTTTGTATTTAGATGCTATTGTTTGTAATGTAAAGTGCTTAATATGGTTTCAAAGTGCTTAATTTTGTTAGTGACTGAATGTTGGTCATTACGACTTTAGTTTAATTAGGTTATTAATAGCAACGTACTTTTAGTAGTTTTAAAATAATTATAAAGTAAAGGTGAATTAATTTAAAAAAACAATAAAAATAAAATATTAAATTAATTGTAAAATCAAAATAAATTAGTTTTAAAATCAAATTAATATTAATTTTAAAACAAAATCAAATTAATTATAAAATCAAATTAAATTAGTTTTAAAATCAAATTAATATTAATATTAAAGTATGTTTAGTATATTTTCTAATATTTGTTAAACAGATGACTACACATGTTGCGAGGGAGCATGGAGGAGACGGTGGGGAACGACCTCCACATAAGCGTGCATGCAAGATACCGGCGGGTTGTCAATCTTGTAAGTTACATGAAATTCAAAAATATATTGGATATATTTTTAAAGTTTTAAATTTATAAATTTTTAGTTCTATGTGTCAATGTAGCAAACCCGACACGCGGACATGGAAAAGGAAGATGCTTAAATATGCGAAAAAAGTTCAAGCACAACGGTTAACCTTTACCTGTGGATATTGATATCAGAGGGGGGACCTATAGATTCATAAATACAAATGGCAAAATGTTGAGAAGGTTTATCTCAAACTTTGTGGCAGATCATGTACCACTCCATTATAGGACTTGGAGACGTGTTCCTTTCCATTACTATGAAGCTATGTATCCTGAGATTGAAGTAAGTACAAAATACTTTTTATATGTGAAACAATTATACTTTTTAAATATTTTTTTTTACTAACTAAATTTGTTTTTTTATTGCAGACATATTTTAATCTTGATATGTATCGGGGTACAGATCTATGGGAAGCCGTTCGAGCGACTGTACAGAGCGACTGTTAAAGAGCTTATAAAGAGCACAAACATGAAGTGAAAAATTATTTTGATAGTGTTGGTGGGTATAATGATGTTGAAGGTGAAAGACAATGTCCACCGGATGATATGGATGACGAAGCTTGGGATAATATGATTGATCTTCTTTTTTTGGATGAGGGTTATAGGAAGCAGTGCAAATAATGTAAAGAAAGCAGCTCCAAACTTCAATTTACGAGTTCTCATGGAAGTAGAACATATGCAGACAGGCTACGTGAGGAGGTAATTAAATTTATTTGTATTTTATAAAAATTTTATTAACATTTATATAAATATATTAATTGTTTTTGGCTTATTATAGACAGAAAAAGGAGAAGACCCGCAACATATCGATGGTTGGAGACAGATGCGATTTAAAGAAAGTCGGGGTTGGTGTACACCGCAAGCAGAAGTAGTTTGGGTAAGTAATAAACAAAGTTAATAAGTTGTTTGATAAATATGTTATTATTATTATTATAGTTAGTTTAAGGTATATTATTATTATTATTTTAGTGTATAAATTTAGTTATTTTTTTTATTAATGTATTTTTATTGTTTTCTTTATTTTAGGAAAACATTCAACGAGAGAAGATGTTGATGTAGTCAGAGCTTCGGGAGAACGAAAAGTTAAATGAAGAACAATGTCTCGCTCGTTCCCTCGGTGAGAGACGTGGGCATATTCGCGGAATTGGAAGGAAACCAAGCATCAACAATAATTTATTTTCAAATGAACATACTAAACGTTCCCAAGCTTCCACATCCCAATCTCCAGAAAATCCCCAAGTTGCTGTATTATCCCAACAAATTCAAATCATACAACAACAAATGCTACAAATGAACCAAATGTTTAATAACACTTTCGCATCCGTCATTCCAAACTTCCAACCATAACCAATGCCACAATTCCAGTTTAATCCCAATATGTTTTCACAAAATAACCCCGAAACATCCAATGAACACGAGGATGATGATGATGATGATGATGATGATGATGATGGTGATGGTGATGATGATGATGATGATGATGATGAGGAGGAGGAGAACTAGAACGATAGTGACAACAATGTTTGGTAAAAACTTGCTTTTTTTGTTATGTAGTGGAATATGAATTGTATGGTATTTAGTAGAATTTGAATGGTATGTTAGATTTATTAAGTGTTTTTCGATTTTAATGGTATGTTATGTTATGTTATATTTATATTATTCTGCAAATATCTTTTTTGGATTTGTTTTAAGAAACATATTTGGTATATATAACAAAAGCTGTGAAAAAAGGCTATACCGACGACTTGTCGTCGGTACAACTTTGCAACTGTAAAAACGGTTTTCCCCTTTCCAGACGACATGTCGTCGGTATTGCTCACACTTTTCCGGACGACAAGTCGTCGGTATTGTTCACACTTTTTCCGACGACAAGTCGTCGGTATAGGTTCGAATAAAGTTTTTTCTTATTTCCTCGAAAATCAATCCCGACGATCCTTTGCCGACAACTTGTCGTCTGGATTGGCTATTCTATACCGACGACTTCTGTCCCGACGACATTTTTGACTTTTACCGACGGATCTATACCGACGACTTTTTATAGACGACATGTCGTCGGTATAAGCTTTACCGACGACAAGTCGTCGGCACAGAGTCCCAAATTGTCGTCTGGATAGGTGTTAATCCTTGTAGTGATAGTATTACGAAGAACAGAAAAAGGAAAATTAACAGCAACAATTGTTATAAATATATTAAACAAATTTCAAAGCTTTAAAAGAAAAAGAAATGTTCATATTACAGTACTTTCAAAACGTAATGAGTCAAAGTACTTTGTAAGTGTATAAAAAAGTAGCTTGCTATTTTACCCTGGCATAAAGTATATTATTTAAAGTACCGAGCTCTTCCCTTTGCTTGCAGAAGTACCTGAAACCAAAACTGAAACTGTAAGCACAAAGCTTAGTGAGCTCCCCCAAACTACCACATACCATACAATAACATATAAATCACATACTGGGCCTTGCCCACTGCATCGGACCGAAGTCCGGAAACTGCATCAGACCGAAGTCCAGAAACTAACCAGGGCCTTGCCCTCTGCATCGGACCGAAGCCCGGAAAGTGCATCGTACCAAAGTCCGGAACTAACTGGGACCTTGTCCCATGCATCGGACCGAAGTCCGGAACTAACTGCATCGGACCGGAGTCCGGCACTGACAGGGACCTTGTCCCCTGCATCGGACCGAAGTCCGGAACTGACTGAACATAGCATAGTATAAACACATATCAACTAGCATAAACACGCATACTGCATACTGCATCGGACCAAAGTCCGGAACACATAACACAAGGACATGCTTGAATCACAAAGACATCAAGCAATCTAACTACTGCATCGGACCGAGGTCCGGAACTACTGCTAACTAAACGGTCTGGTATTGTGGCCGTAGACCCGTTCCTACTGGAAGGAAACTCACCTCGTAGTGCTAGCTGCTGGGATGCTAACTCTAAAAGTGGCTGACTGCTGCTCCGGAACTGTCCGGCTACAAATCCCAAAAACACTAGATCAGTTACTTGTAAATGCTCTCAGGATAAAATGATTATTTTACCCCTAGTCAAAGTCAACTCCCTGGTCAAAGTCAACTCCCAGTTAACCGGACTCGCCGAGTCAGGGTGCAGACTCGCCGAGTCCCTTCTTTACTAACTCTGACTTTAACTCACCGAGTCCCTAGCCCACTCACTGACTCACCCTGAACTCACAAGTCAAAGAAAAACGGGGACTCGCGACTCGACTCGTCGAATCCGAAGAACAACTCGCCGAGTCCTGTCATGCAGATTCCATACAATCGAATTCTAAACCATTCCAGAGCATCTAACTTGTAGATCTGAGCCCCTGGAACCATCTGAATACGTAAAGTTGCTAACTTTACGTGTAACTAAGAAGGAATGAAGCTATTTCACTCAAACACTACTTTTCTCAGGAAAACTCATTTGACTCGCCGAGTTGTTCAAACAACTCGTCGAGTCTAAGGCAATCTTCATCGGACTCTCCGAGTTGCTCATCCAACTCGTTGAGTCCACAACTATCTTCATATGACTCGTCGAGTCAAGTTTGCGACTCGCCGAGTCCATTCAGTCCCTTTTCCATACAGACCTGATTTGAGCCATGCAGCGGCTCCAAATCACATATCCAAGCTTCTAGGGCATGCCTATCACGTAAAGTTGCAAACTTTACGTGCATGCATGGCTTTAAAGGCTTCAAATGTCAAAACTAAGCTCTTAACGGGGTTCTAAGCTCAAGAGGGACCTCAATCACGATCATGACTGAAACTTTACACTTCTAGAATGCAATGAGGGTCCAAATCTGAAGTTTCCATAAAAAGGGAAGTCCATATCTCAAGTTTGAATCATAAGAGGCTCCAAAGAAGGCATAACAAGCATAAAGGAGGTTGTAATGGAGGACTACACAAGGTCATAACTTCATTACCTGAATGAAAAATAAATGTAAGCTAACTCCTGGATCTTCCTTCTCTTCTATGGACCTTCTTTCCTTCCCAAAGCTTCCAAGCAATCACAAACACACTCAAACTCAACAATGGTGGCTAGGGTTTACAGGGGAAATGTTCTGAGAGTGATAGAGGCGAGGTTGGGGGAGTATACATGTGTTTAAATAGGGTGCAAACCCTTAAAATTAGGGCTTCATCCAGACAGGCGGACTCGCCGAGTCCCAGCGTATGGACTCGCCGAGTAGCCAACTTAAATCGCGTGATCATCCCGTCTCTACTCGACGAGTCGGCCTACAGACTCGTTGAGTACCCCTCAAGAAAAGAAAATAGTTTATTTAAATCACATACCAGAAATGGGGCGATACAACTCTCCCCCACTTATCTTAGACTTCGTCCTCGAAGTCTGGTGCTGCTGCTGTATCTGAAAATAACCCTGGATAATGCTCCCTCATCTCCTCATCGGACTCCCACGTCCACTCTGAACCCCTTTGGTGCTGGCACTGCACCTTTACCAACTGAACCACCTTGTTCCTCAAGGTCTTCGTCTTTCGATCTAAGATTGCAACTGGTCTCTCGATATAATTCAGGCTGCTATCAACTTGAATGTCCTCCAAGGGTACAATTGCTGACTCGTCCACCAAACACTTTCTCAACTGGGAGACATGGAAAGTGTTGTGGATCTGGCTAAGCTCTGTCGGAAGATCCAACCGATAAGCCACCCGACCCACCCGGGCCAAAACCCTAAAAGGACCAATGAACCTGGGGCCCAGCTTGCCCCTCTTCCGAAACCTGATAACGCCCTTCCAGGGTGATACCTTCAGGAGGACCATATTGCCCACCTGAAACTCCAGGTCCGAATGCCTCCTGTCGGCGTAACTCTTCTGCCTACTCTGCGCAGTCTGCAGTCTGCTACGAACCTGCTGAATCAACTATGTGGTCTTGAGCACCACCTTGGTGCTCCCGATGACTCGCTGACCGACCTCGCCCCAACAAATCGGGGTCCTGCACTTCCTTCCGTAGAGCATCTCGAAAGGAGGACGGTCAATGCTAGAGTGGTAACTGTTGTTATACAAAAATTCTGCTAGTGGAAGATACGCATCCCAACTACCACCGAAGTCTAGAACACATGCCCGGAGCATGTCCTCGAGAGTCTGAACCGTCCTCTCGCTTTGCCCGTCCGTCTGAGGGTGGAAAGCGGTGCTAAAATGAAGACGAGTCCACATCTCGTCATGAAACCGCTTCCAAAATCTGGAAGTAAAACGGACGTCTCGGTCTGACACTACCGAAACAGGTACTCCATGCCGTGCCACTACCTCGCTCACATAGATGTCGGCTAGCTTCTCAGTCCATATGCTCTCCTGGATCAGTATAAAGTGCGCGCTCTTGGTCAGCCGATCCACTATGACCCAAATCGAATCCACTCCCCGCGTGGTCCTGGGAAGCTTAGTGATAAAATCCATGGTAATGTCCTCCCATTTCCATACGGGAATGTCTAACGGCTGCATCTTTCCGTGGGGTCTCTGGTGCTCTGCCTTGACCTTCCTGTAGGTCAGGCATCTCTCCACATACCAGGCGACATCCCGCTTCATATAGGGCCACCAATAGTCGGGTCGAAGATCTCTGTACATCTTCGTCGCCCCTGGGTGAATGGAAAATCGAGACTTATGGGCCTCGTCCATCAACACCTGTCGTACTCCGCCCCAGTACGGTACCCAAACTCTGCCATGAAGGGTCAACAATCCCTGACTGTCATAATCAAAAGATGCTACTCGGCCCACGATCCTCTCGCACTTCTGCCTCTCCTCCTTGAGGCCCTCGACCTGTGCCTCCTTGATTTGCTCCAATATTGGAGTAATCATTGTCATCCTCAAGCATAAATCCCTGATCGGGGCAACTGCTGCCTTGCGGCTCAGGGCGTCGGCCACTACGTTGGCCTTCCCCAGGTGATAAAGGATCTCACAATCGTAATCCTTCACCACATCTAACCACCGACGCTGCCTCATGTTAAGATTTGGCTGGTCCATGAGGTATCTCAGACTCTTGTGATCCGTGTAGATGGTACAACGGACCCCATAGAGGTAGTGTCTCCAAATCTTGAGGGCGAACACCACTGCCCCCAACTCCATATCATGCGTCAGATAGTTAGCCTTGTGAGGCTTCAACTGTCTAGAGGCGTAAGCTATCACATGCCCCCGCTGCATCAACACTGCCCCCATACATGTGATCGAGGCATCACAGTAGACTACAAAATCATCCACTCCCTCTGGCAGGGTAAGAATCGGTGCCTCGCACAATCACTGTCTGAGGGTCTCAAATGCTGCGTGCTACTCAGGCCCCCAACGAAACACCACCGACTTCTTGGTCAGTCGGTTGAGTGGTACTGCTATCTTGGAGAAATCTTGGATGAATCTCCTGTAGTACCCTGCCAAACCTAGGAAGCTCCGAATATCTGATGGAGACCTCGGGACCTCCCACTGCATCACGGCCTCGATCTTGGCCGGATCCACTAGAATACCCTTCTGGTTGACAAGGTGACCGAGGAACTGCACCTCGCGCAACCAGAACTCGCACTTGGAGAACTTCGCAAAAAATTCTCTCCCTCCTCAACGTCTCTAACACTTCTCTCAAGTGCTCCTTGTGCTGCTCCTGAGTCTTGGAGTAAACCAAGATGTCATCAATGAACACTATCACAGACCGATCCAACATTGTCTGCATACGCGGTTCATGAGATCCATGAACGCGACTGGAGCGTTGGTGAGCCCAAAAGGCATCACCACAAACTCATAATGACTATAACAGGTCCTAAAAGCTGTCTTCTGAATATCCTCACCCCTGACCCGCATCTGATGATAACCATAACACAGATCAATCTTGGAAAACCAAGATGCTCCTTGAAGCTGATCGAACAAGTCATTTATCCTCGGGAGTGGATAATGGTTCTTCACCGTTACCTTTTTCAACTCCCGGTAATCTATGCACATACGGTGCGACCCATCCTTCTTCTTCACGAACCGGATCGGGGGTCCCCATGGTGAACTACTCGGTCTGATGAAACCCTTGTCTAACAGCTCTTGCAGCTGCGTAGACAACTCCTGCATCTCCGGAGGAGCTAACCGATACGGTACCTTGGCTATCGAAGCCGCACCAGGAACCAGGTCAATCCTGAACTCAACCTGTCTCTCCGGAGGTATACCAGGCAGATCCTCCGGGAATACGTCCGGGTAGTCTCGCACTACCGGTACATCGTCGACTGTCGCCTTGCCCTTCTCCCGAGCATCCAAAACGTAGGCGACGAACCCTGCGCAACCCTGCTGGAAGTAGCACCTCGCTCTCGATGCTGAACAAAGAATCGGTCCGCGTTGTGGCCTCTCGCCCTGAATCACTAACTCTCCCCCGCTGGGAGTGTGAACCCTCACTAGCTGTAACTCACAATCGATCACCGCCCCATTGGGGCTCATCCAACCCATGCCTACTATGACCTTGTTTCCTCGCAAAGAATAGGGATCAGGTCTACCAAAAACTGCTCATCGAATCACTGCATCAAGCATGCCTTATGCACTCTCACGAATCTGACAGTCCTATCATCGGCTATCTCCACCTCAAGTGGACAATCCAGCTCCCCTGGAGCTCTGCTAAACCTCTTGCTAAGCGCAAGAGAGACAAACGATCGGGTAGCCCCCGAATCAAATAACATTGTAGCTGAAATGTCATTCACTAAGAACGACCCTATACACAAACATATAACATTAGAAACAATTGATAATAAATGTAGAGATAAAAAGGAAAATACATACCCATCACCACCTCAGGAGTCACTCGCACCTCCTCTGTTGTCATCTGAAAAGCTCTACTCTTCGCCACGGGCGCCTCGGCCCGGCCCTGACGACCGTCCATAATCCTCAAGGTAGCAGGGGTAGGTGCCGACACCTTCCCTGCTGTGGCTAAGCTCGGGCACTGGGACTTTTTATGTCCCCTCTGATTTCAATGGAAGCAAATCAGATCTGATGCTGCGGTGGCGGTGGTAGAAGCTGTACAATCTCTGCTCATATGCCCAGTCCGACCGCACTTGTAGCAGCCGGAACTCCCTGCCTTGCACGCCCCATCGTGCAATCTCTCACATTTGCCACACTGACTGTGGCTCTGCTGACCTCTGGACCTATGATCCGAAACCTTGGGCTTCTTGCCCGAACTCCCTGTACCCGAAGCCGCCTCCGACTTCCTCTTTTCTCCATCTCAAGATCAATCTCTCTCTCTTGAGCCCTCGCAATCATATCATCCAGCGTCTTACAGCTGGATCGGCTCACAAAATGGCGGATATCATTCCGCAGCATCTCATGATAACGGGCCTTCTTCATTTCCTCATCAGTTGCATACTGAGGAACAAGAAGGGCCCTTTCCTTGAACTTGGAGGTAATCTCCGCCACTGACTCTGTAGTCTGGGTAAGATCCTGGAACTCTCTGGCTAACTGTTGCACCTCAATAACCGGTGCAAACTCGGCTCTGAACCTGGTAGTAAAATCAGCCCAAGTCATGGCATCAAGTGCTGCGTCATCCCCGATGACATGCCCAACTTCTTCCCACCAATCCCGTGCCCTGTCCTTCAGAAGACAGGATGCTAATCTGACCTTGTCCCCCTCGGGACATCTGCTCCTGCAGAAAGCGTTGGCAACATCTGCCAACCACCTGGTACTTGTTATGGGGTCCCGCGCCCCATGATAGTCTGGAGCTCCACAAGCCCGGAACTCTCTGAAGGTGAGCGTGCGCGACCCCATCATGGCCGCCACCTCTGCACGGAACGTGCTCAACTTCTCATCCATCAACTCTAAGATACCCTCCTTGATCGAACCAAAGATCACCGGAGTCTGCTCAAATATGATACAGGTAACCTCTGAAGTGAAAAACTCCCTAGTCTTCTCATCCAACTGCTCGGCCCCCGAGCCTGATCCTGATCCCTCCTCGGCACCTGAACTGCCGCCTGCTAGTCTTGGGCGTAAAACCACCATTCTGAAAACACATTATGATAAACATCAGAAACACTGCTATATCTCGAGGGATCGCTACTACTACAGGTTTCCCGGTCTCATCTCAACCTTCCTTGATTCAAGTACAGATCCTCTGCTTCCAGTAGTATGGGCCCCTACTACCTTCCACATCTATCCGTACCTTCCTCAAGAACTGCCTCGACTCCACCAAGTTACTACTACTGCTACTGATCTCTGCTACTCTCATCCTAGGCTTGCCCTAGGGAAATCTCTGACTCAACCAAAACCAGTCCTCAGCCGCTGAAGGCCTCCTTGTAATGCCAATTAGTCATCACCTGAATACCATCTCATGTGATGAGGCTCGGATAATCCTTCGAGTAAAAGACTCGTCCCTACAACAGTTAGACTCAAACAAGAGTTGCGCAGTAGGGCCAAATCCAGCACTCTGAGATAATTCAACACTGATTACATGTGATGTGACGTATTCACCTAATGGCTAACTCCCATTACTCAAAGGCCCACAAAGTACAAAGCAAGCAGCATTCGGACACAGGAAACTACTCAAGAAATTCTATCCTCATAACGAGAAACTGTACTAGCATACAATGCTAAGCTCATACTATCGGGCATAACCTAAACAGGCTATCCTACTGCTGTCTACTCAATACTAGCATGCAATTCTCATAAAGCTGAAACACATATAGCAGGCACATAAGGCATCTTCCTAGATCCTTAGTCCTATTCTAGCATGTTGTTCTACTGAAACTGAAATAGATAATCATAATATAAACTTGTATGGGTAATTTGGGAGTACTTACTTGAGCTCGTCTGATCGCATGCACCACACCCTTTTCTCGTTTTTAAAACTATTTTCTTTTTAAGTCTCTTTCTCAAAAATTCTTTTGAAAACATTTTTCTTTCGAAAATCTTTTTACTATTTCCTTAGTTTGAGTTCAGTCACACTCGTAAGTGTGCCTGAATCCCTTAAACCAAGGCTCTAATACCAACTTGTAACGACCCAAAATACGACCCAAAATTTTTTGTTTAAATAATAGTAAAGATATCAACCATTTATAATATATCATGAAATCGTACGTCATAAATCCCAAAAAGTTATAGTAGATGTGTCATGACAAAAGAACTGTATCAACATAACATAGTATCTGAAATAAACTCCCAGGACAAAAGCTGAAACTGTGGTGTGTGCAATGCCAGCATCCCGAGCTCTTCCCTTTGCTTGCGGAAGTACCTGAAACCAAAACTGAAACTGTAAGCACAAAGCTTAGTGAGCTCCCCCAAACTACCACATACCATACAATAACATATAAAGCACATACTGGGCCTTGCCCACTGCATCGGACCGAAGTCCGGAAACTGCATCAGACCGAAGTCCGGAAACTAACCAGGGCCTTGCCCTCTGCATCGGACCGAAGCCCGTAAACTGCATCGGACCGAAGTCCGGAACTAACTGGGACCTTGTCCCCTGCATCGGACCGAAGTTCGGAACTAACTGCATCGGACCGGAGTCCGGAACTAACTGCATCGGACCTTGTCCCCTGCATAGGACCGGAGTCTGGAACTGACTGGGACATTGTCCCCTGCATTTTATACAACGTCATAAAAGCTAGGGTGAGTATAAAAACCGAAAAACCGAACCATAACCGCTAAAACCGTTAAAACCGAACCATTTTTAAAACCGTTTGATTTGGTTTTTATTTTTGATAACCGATATCCAGTGTACAACCGTCCATAAATATTGAAAATACCAAAGCCCAAATAAAATAAAACCCTTTTATTATTGACAATACCGGCGGCATTCTACCATTCTCGTTTTCTCCCTTCTTCAATCTTCATTGTCAAAGTCCACTTGCATATTAGAAAATATAAACGTCTCTTTTTCATCCCCTTTGGATTCACTATTCAGGTATTTTTTTATATCCTTCTGTTATTTTGTTTTGTTTTTTTTTCCGTGTTTTATTGCACTTCACGTCTTGATTCATTCCATGTTTGTTTTTGAAGTTTGCTTTAGTGAGTTTAAATTCCAGTCCCACTGTTACGTGACCTCTTAAAATGCTAAACCCATATTCACAAATTGTAATGTGGATATATTTTCAGAAAATATTTAAAGAGCACTAAAGTGCATCAAAAAACCAAAATATGAGTGGGATTGGAATTTAAATAGTTTTTAACGCAAGCCTAAAATATTTAAGTGCCTTCACCCATTCCGTTGATGTCATATTATCACAAATTCATTATGAATATATTTTCAAAAAATTTTGGATGGAAGAAGCCACAAAAAACCAAAATACGACTTTAAAGGATGAATTGGATCCGGTCATCGATGCTACTAATGAAAGAAATAAACCAGCAAATGATGTGGACAATATATTTACTCGCAATGAATTTTACTTTTCTTTGAAATAAATTTACTTTTTATAACCTTTTTGGTTAACCAAAATTAACCGATAACCACACTTGAATTAACCACTTAACCATTAACCAAAACCGATTTTAACCAGCAGCTTTGGCTTCTGCAAATAAGACTTTTTGGGTTCTCCTTTGGAACAGCAGCTTAAGTACCATGTTTGGGAAAGCCATTGATCTTACTGGGAGCTGCTGGAAATTAGGGTTTTCAGGTGTTTTTAAAATGCTTTGTAATGAAGCATTTATTTTGGGGTAGCTTTAAACGTGCTGAAGAAGCGTGTAAATTAGGGTTTTCAGGTGTTTTTAAAATGCTTTGTAATGAAGCATTTATTTTGGGGTAGCTTTAAACGTGCTGAAGAAGCGTGTACAGATGACCTTGGAAACGGAACCCTTTTAAGTAAAACCCGAAAGGATTATAGAAAATGAAAATAGATGACGATGATTACGAATGATATTAACGTGACTGACTGAGGTGGTGCTGCGGTACTGCGGAAGCCGCCGTATTTTTAATAAGGGTTATTTATTTCGTTTTCTTTTCCCTTTAAATTATAATGCTGGTTGGATTTGGAGTAGGCTCGACAATTGGGTCGGCATCTTCGATGAATGCCTAGTCGAGGCATGCGGAGCCGAAGCAATTCGGTGGGGTTTCACCGATGAGAGAGAAATTTGTAAATAATAATATAATATTGCTCTTTTTTTTATCATTTAATCAAATTCTTTATTTTTTCAAAAAATTACCATCTTTTCAAAAAAAAAAATACTCAATTTAAAAAATATAACCATTTTTTTCAAAATTTCAAATATTAAACTATAAATATCATCGTCCTAATTCATTTTTCATCTTATTCAAATCTTCTTAATTTGATTTTCCTAACTTTCTTATTTTTCATATTCTTCAAAACATTATCGCTAATGCATGTGTGGTTCGTTTTTGTCCCCTAATGAAAAGATGTTGTTGGCTTATTTATGGGTTGATGTTACAGAAGACCCAATTCATATTACCCTCCATACGACAACCTTTTGGAGGATAATAACCGAAAAATACAACCGCAAAGCCCCAATGCCTCGAGGTAAAGAATAAATCGATTCCAAATGGAGGCATGCAAACGTACTTACAACCCTGTTTAACAGTGTGTTTCGTAGGGTGATGCATGAAGCTGAAAATGGTGGAAACGAAAATACTTTGCTAGAGAATGCTATTGAAGCATATCGTATTGAAACTAACAAAGATTTTCGGTTTGTTGAGTTTTTGGCAAATTATGAGGCAGACCTCAAATATGCTTAATTTTAAACTCGTCTTTTAAATTAATTTTTTTTAGTGTGTTATGTTTTTTAAGTTTCCGTATGTGTTAATTTAATTTCAAGTGTGTTATGTCTTTTAAGTTTAAGTTTGTATTATTCTAATTTCAAATGTGTTGTGTTTTTATATAACATTATGATTTTTATATAATATTACTTTTAACTATTCTATTGTAAGTTATTTTTAAGTTACTTATTTGAAAATTCTTAATGATTATAAAAAATAGTTTCATGGTTTTATTTTGTTAATTTAGGATTACATTTTAGGTTTAACACTATTTTATATCTTTTAACTATCTATATAATAGTCTCTCGATTTTTTTCAAGTTTGTGAAATTTTGATTTAATTTAACCGTTTAACATTATATTGAAATTAATAATTTAATTAATTTGCATAAAATCATAAATTATACAAAAGTTATGACTTTAAAATGTCAATTGCTCGCATAAGATAACATATTTAAACTAATAAGTTAATTATAATATGTAAAAAGGTTAAAATCATAATTTTATAAATAAAAGTAAAATATGATATTTTTATTTTTTTATTTTTTTATTTTTATTTTTATTTATTTTTAATTTTTATTTTTTTAGAACATCAATAAAATATGATATTTTAATATTATAGTTTAGCTAATTTATGATTAGAATTTAGTTTTTATATTAATTTACTTGATATTTATTTTGGGAATATTAGTGTGTTTTTCATGTTGTAGGTTTTGTTTATTTTTAGGAAAATTCGAGAATGTCACATTTGTGCATGCTCTTACACATGTTTATGGGAATTATGGAAAAAAAATCTACCTCTTTTGACACCCCAAAAGGCCTTGCTCTCCTTAATGAATGTTACCTGAAGTGTTAGTAGCAAGAAGAAGTGCTCGTGAAGAAACAAGTTGGTGAGTCAAAGATGATGGGTTGATTATTCCTTATGGTTTCAATTGCTAAAAGAAGAAAATATTTCATTAATATATAAACAAAAATAATGATAGCAATTGACTTTTAAAAACTCAAAAACCAACACCTACCGTTTGGAAAAAACCTGTCTAGCATGGAATTCACAATCTAATTGGTCACAAGAGAAGCATTCTTGATAAAGTTTCAGAAACATCAGCCAAATAATGTCATGCTTGTCATATTTGTATTATTCACCATACATATTATATCCACAACCACGTATTGGTTATGAAACAGAAAAAAAAATTAGTTCCTCATTCATACAGACAAAACAACAAACACATTGTCTACATAAAAGGAAAATAGTTAAATTATCAATTACATCACATAATCACAAGAAAAATGAACGAAAATAGATAATAAGTGGATTACCTATTGGTTGATATTTCCAAAGATCTGCAACGGTCTTGTAATTTTGTAAAACAATTTTGGAAATTAGGCATTCGTGTGAATATGCAGAAATTGCTTCAAATTTGAGAAACACACTTACGTGATACACTAGGAAGTTGAAATTAAGTCTGAGAAGTCTTTTTTTATCGAGTTTCCTACACAAATGGTGAAAGCGAAGAAGATAAGAAGTGGAATTGAAGCCCTAAATTCCTGGAGGAAAAAAAGTCCTAAGCATCAAACGGAGGAAGTCGGAAAGGAAGAAGGATGGAGTTCAAAGTTGTTGGAGAAACATATGACATATCAAAATTCTAAAAAATAACAGAGCACAGGCGATTGGTGGCGGCAATTGAGCACAAAGGTGGTTGGCGACAGAAATTGAAATCCTGATTTCTTGGACGGCAAAATCGTCGATCGTCAAACCCAAAAAGTCGGAGACATTGCTCAAAAACACAATAGGATTAGAAAGAAGACCAATTTAATGAAAATCATTAAAAAAAAACTAAAACAACCAACAACATACCGGAATTCCTCAGACAGGCACTTGGTTGCAGGCGTTTGGTGGCAGCAATAGAGCGCATAAGGTTTTTGGTGAGAGAAATCGAAATCCTATATTTTTGGATGAAGTCGTAAGGAGAATCAAACGATCGTCAAACCCAAAAATACGGAGACATTGCTCAAAAACACAATAGTATTAGAAAGAATATCAATTGAATGAAAATCATAAGAAAATTGAAACAACCAACAACATACTGAAATTCCTCATATTACGACACTTGGTTGCAGGTGTTTGGTGGCGGCAATAGAGTGCAGAAGGTTTTTGGTGAGAGAAATCGAAATCCTATATTTTTGGATGAAGTCGTCGGGAGAATCAAACGAATAGTCAAAGACGAACGAAGAAGAAAGGAATGTAGTCGGAGACGAATGAAGAAGAAAGGGGCGGAGGAATTTACAAAGTGATGTGGATGGTTACAAACTGATGTCGATGTTTTTGTCATTACGATATTAAGATGTGGCAAAAATCTGAAACGTTGGAAGTTTATTGTTCTCAGATGTGTTGGGTTTTAATATATGTATATAATTATTAGAAAGAAACTGAAAAATCATGGAGGTTTCAAATGCATGCGGTGCAACCGTGCAAGTAAAAATGTCTCTTTTATGTATTGTTAGAATATTGAAAAATATATTGTTAGAATATTGAATAATATATGTTTATTATGGTTATGTTATTGACATTAACTTTGATATAATATTTTTACACTAATATATATATATATATATATATATATATATATATATATATATATATATATATATATATATAGAGAGAGAGAGAGAGAGAGAGAGAGAGCTAGGTTCAAGTATTCTAACTAATTATTGTACATTTATCGTATACAATGAGAATGATAAAGAAAATATGTTGTTTGATAATATAAATACGTTCAATCTTACATAACTAGTGTCATTAACACACATTCTCATAGATTAAATCGTTTATAAGGTTATTATACACTTATTATTATTATTCTCATTTCTATCAGAATGTTGTCAAAATATTTTTTTGGGTCGTATTCTTTCAGAATGAAAAAGAGTGAAAAATGATGTGTGAGAACAAAAATAAATAATAATTAGCAAGAACGCATGAAAATGACGATATTTTGTAAGGTTTAACGTATTCG